>NC_069501.1:911659618-911932118 GCF_027579735.1 Bombina bombina | reverse complement strand
TTTGCTCTCTCTCCCCCCTCTCTTTTGCTCTCTCCCTCTTTTGCTCTCTCTCTCTTCCCCCCTCTCGTTTGCTCTCTCTCTCCTCTCGTTTGCTCTCTCCCCCTCTTTTTTGTGCTCTCTCCCCCTCTTTTTTGTGCTCTCTCCCCCCTCTTTTTTGTGCTCTCTCCCCCTTTTTTTGTGCTCTCTCCCCCCTCTTTTTGTGCTCTCTCCCCCCCTCTCTTTTGTGTTCTCTCCCCCCTCTCTTTCCTCTCTCTTTTGTGCTCTCTTCCCTCTCTTTTGTGCTCTCCCCCCTCTCTTTTGTGCTCTCTCCCCCTCTCTTTTGTGCTCTCTCCCCCTCTCTTTTGTGCTGTCCCCCCCTCTCTTTTGTGCTCTCTCCCCCTCTCTTTTGTGCTCTCTCCCCCTCTCTTTTGTGCTCTCTCTCCCCTCTCTCTTTTGTGCTCTCTCCCCCCTCTCTCTTGTGCTCTCTCCCCCCCTCTCTCTTGTGCTCTCTCCCCCCTCTCTTTTGTGCGTTCTCTCCCTCTCTTTATCCCCCCTCTTCTGCTGCTCTCTCTCTATTCCCCTTTTTAGAGCTCTCAGTCTCTGTCACTTACTGCTACAGTCGGCATCTGGCCCCGCCCGCGCCCCGCCTGGTCACGCCCGCGTCACGCCCAACCACGCCCACGGTGCACCCGGCCACGCCCATGACGCACCCGGTCACGCCCACTCCACTTCACATGCGAAGCCAGAAGGAGCCGCCAAGGAGGTCAGTTGGAAGGCCAGGTGTGTTTGTCCTTGCGCGCAGTCTCTACTGCGCATGACAGCTTCGGACAAACACACTTGGCCTTTTATTATATAGGATATACACATCATTATTTGGACTGGTTATACTTATTTAGTCGCATTAGTACCCCTCTTGATTTCCTTTTTTTATGCAATTGGTTTTATTAAGTATTTCTGCCACTTTTTGCTTCTCTTACACTGCTAATTTGTAGACAGCTGCCATTCGCTATGAATATTTGCATTGACTGCAGTTCAAATTGATCATATAAGCCTCAAGCTAATAATAAAAATGCAACTGCATTTTTTTTAACTCCAACCTTCTAATATTTATAGAAACTAATAAACCAAACACAATTCCCATGTGAGGAAACTGTGTCTCTTTAAAAATATTTAACCCCTTAAGGACCACAATATATTCTATAAATCACTGGTCTTTAAGGGTTTTCGGGCCTCTTTTTCCAACAGGCCTCCCAGAATAGTATGATCTCGCAGCCAGTGTCAAGACCGCGCTATCAAAAAATCAAGCCCCATATAAAGTGGTTAAAGGGACATGATACCCAAATGTTTAAACACTTGAAAGTGATGCATCATAGTTGTAAAAAAGCTGACTAAAAAATATCACTTGAACATCTCAATGTAAAAAAGAAAGATATTTTACCTATAAATGTCCTAAGGACTTTAAGCAGCAAATCAGTATGCCTGTCTCAGGACTTGCACACTCATGTTATTTCCCTATTCAGTTTAAGAAAGTTTACTATGAAATCTGAGCTGAGAAAATTGAGAGGTAAAATATCTTCCGTTATTACATAGAGATGGTCAGGGGATATTTTCCTATCAGCTTTTAACAGCTAAACTGCATCATTTTCAAGTGATTTAGCCTATGAGTATTGTGTCCCTTCAAGTGAGTTTCAGAACATTATCACTGGAAATACAAATTAAATTAGCAGATTTATACTCATTTCCATAAACTTCACTCAAACAGCTAATATTTTGCCAGAATAAAAAACACTTTTTAAATTATTTTTTATATCTTGCAAGAAAAATTTTTTCTCTCATAAGCAATCATAAGATAAACTGAAGTACAAAAACAAAGTAAACATGTTTAAAATGTCTACAAAGATTGCATTGTTAAAGACAGATTAAAGATGAAAAGAATGTTGTTAATGTCTACTTAAAAACATATAAATAAAATGTTTTCATTTTTCTGATAATTAAAATGTTAAGAACAAAAGGACAATGTGTTATCTCCACATTTTCATTCAACATATGTCACATGTGATGTTTTGTTTGTATAATTTTGGACTTTCTAGTTTGGATAGAACAGTCAATTTATACTTTAAGATTTACTGTATCTTTCAAGTGTAAGAAATAATAAATATAGCACAGATTTATCATTTGCAATTTTCTACAGATGCTTTTCAGTAATAACACATTTTTTTGGTACAACTTGTGTCATTACTAATAAGTTTTCCTGTCATCTCTGGAGCAAAACATAACATACGATTCACAAAAGTCAGTATAATCATGATAGCCACTCTTCACATGTCAAGTTTGATGCATTCTATAAAAATACCAGCAATGGATATATTATATTAACCAGTTCATTGCCAGAGGAGACCTCACAGCCTAAAACTGTGGAATAAAGGCTACAAAATTGTAAATGAATATGAGAAACGTTAAACCAAAAACATATTCCTTCAAATAAATAGTAAGAATAATTGCTTTTATCCTTTATAAAATACAAACTTTTACCTCAGTGCAACACAAATTATACCACATCAAGGCCTTGATCACAAGCTGTCACAACACCACAGTACCACACTACCGCAGTCAAATTCACCCTCCCTAACACCTGACTACTAATCAGCATCAGGTGGAGGGATCTTTTAACTGAAAGTAACAGTGGCTTGTAGTCACAAATTAAATGGCAGAGATCACTGATCTGGTCAGGGATGGACGTTTAACAAAAGCCAAGTGGTGAGGAAATACTAGGTCTGAGTAGTGATGTCCCGAACTGTTCGCCCGCGAACGGTTCACAGCGAACATAGCTTGTTCGCATTCACGTTTGTGGGTGAACATATGGCGATGTTCGATCCGCCCCTATGTGTCATCATTGAGGAAACTTTGACCCTGTATGTCACAGCCGTCTGACACATTAGAGCCAATCAACATCAGACACTCCCTCACAGACCCTCCCAGCTACTCGGAATCCGCCATTTTAGACTAATAACGACCTTGCTTTCTTAATGAGAGGACGTGTTGTGTTTTTGCTCCTGACATTAATAGGAAAAACATAGCTAGGCTAGTGTATTTAGTGTCCACTACAGTCCAGAAGGACTCCACTCATCTCTGCTGCAAGCACAGCACCCCAAAAAGCCCTTTTTAGGGCTATATTTTGTGCCGATTTTTTTTTTTTTTCGTTTTTTTTTATTAGCATTTGCTTGGCTTTCAGCCTGTGTGTTTAACGCTCACAGCATATGCTGTGATTACTGCCACCACTGATATCTCCCTAACTAACTAACCAAAAATTTTAATTATTTTGCTAGTGTAATTTTGTTTCATTTTCTATCAGGCCTGTGTCACACAGCATATACTCTGGTTCATTGCTCTGTGCCAGCCACCAGTGTTAATATCCGTTTATAACATTATTTTATATTTAAATTTTTTTATTCAAATCATTTTTCTAGTGTAATCTAATTACATTTACTATCAGGCCTGTGTCTGTTAGCCTCACTCAGCATTAATATACCTCATTTTTTTCAGTCTTTTGGTTAATTGGTCTGTGCCAGGCAGCCACCCACCACTCATATCTTCTTCACCTTAATTTAAATATAAAAAAAAAAGTTTAAATTTGTTTGATAGTGTAATCTAATATAATTTTCTATCAGGCCTGTGTGTTTTGCTGACATACAGAGCCTACTGTGTTTACTTGCTGCCCTCCCTAGTCTATGAGGCACGACTCATATGTGTTTAACCTTTTTTTAATTTCCCCCCCAAAAAAATAATTTAAATAATTTTTCTAGTGTAATCTAATAGTATTTTCTATCAGGCGTGTGTGTATCTGACTTACAGAGCCTACTGTTTTTAATAGCTGCCCTTCCAAGGCTATCAGCCGCGACTCATATGTATGTGCTTAACCTTTTTCTTTAAATTCCCCAAAATTTAAATCATTATGCTAGTGTAATCTAATTGTATTTTCTATCAGGCCTGTGTCTAACTGTCTATCTGACTTACACAGCATACTGTTGTTAATTGCTGCCCTACGTAGCAGCCAGCCAGTGCGACCACTCATATGTGCATTGCACTTCATAACATAATTTTAATATTAAAATCTAAAATTTTAAAATATTTTGCTAGTGTAATCTAACTTAATTTTCTATCAGGCCTGTGTTTTTGTCACTTACACAGCATACTGTGTTAAATTGCTGCCCTACCTACCATCCACGACTCATATCTGCCAGCCTGTGTGCCAGGCCCAACTAGCCAATTAGTGGCACCAATCATAATTCTTGTAACAGTATCAAAAAAATTCAAAATCAAAATTTTTTGTACTGCAAATATTCAGTCTACTAGTGCCATTGAATTGCAGTTTCCTCCTGCCTGGCAGCCTGTGTGCCAGGCACAAACTAGCCAATTAGTGCCACCAATCCTAGTTGTTGTAAAAGTATTGTTAATCTTTAAAATTCCAAAATGATCGCTTGTGATTCCTCAGTTTGCTCGTGCCATTGAATTGCACTTTCCTACTGCCTGCCAGTGTGTTTTCCAGGCCCAACTAGCCAATTAGTGGAACCAATCATAATTCTTGTAACAGTATATAAAAAAATAAAAATCATAATTTTTTGGACTGCAAATATTCAGTCTCCTAGTGCCATTGAATTGCATTTACCTCCTGCCTGCCAGCCTTTTGTGCCAGGCCGTCTTGCCAACTATTTACACCAATCATAATTGTTGTCACAGTATAGTTACTAATTAAAATTTAAAAAATTTTGATTGTTGATCTTAATCCTCAGTTTACTCGTGCCATTGAATTGCACTTTTCTACTGCCTTCCAAGCCTGTGTGCCAGGCCTACTTTCAAAATATTTACACCAATCATATTTGTTGTCACAGTATTCTTAATAATTAAAAATTAAAAATTTTTGTAATATTTGTTCTGAATCCTCAGTTTGCTCGTGCCATTGAATCGCACTTTCCTCCTGCCTTGCAGCCTGCTGTGTGCCAGGCCCACCTAGCCAATTATTCCCAGCAATCATATTTCTTTTAACAGTATTGCAAAAATTGTCAATCATCACTGTTTTGACTGTCAGTATTCAGTCTCCTAGTGTCCTTGAATTGCATTTACCTCCTGCCTGCCAGCCTTTTGTGCCAGGCCATCTTGCCAATTATTTACACCAATCATAATTGTTGTCACAGTATAGTTACTAATTATATATATGTATATTGCATCTATTGATCAATGTAATTTGTATCAATCGAATGTATATTGCATCTATTGAGCTATGTACAGTGTATCGATCATATGTATATTGCATCGATTGAGCTATGTAATCTATGTATCTATCTATCAAATCTATCTATCTCGTGGTTGTGCAAGTGGACTGTTTGCGGTTGATTGCGGTGCGTAACACTTGAAGTTTGCTCTGTCACTGTAATGCGGCCGTAACCCTTACACTACCTGATAGATACGACATCATAACTGATGTTTTAAAGAACGTTATTGCAAACAATTTGGGAATGTTAGTTGATTTAGGCCCATTATGGGTTAAAAGCAGACTCTGCATAAAATATGTCATTTTCCATGGGAGTTTTGCCATGGATCCCCCTCCAACATGCCACAGTCAGGTGTTAGTACCCTTGAAACAACTTTTCATTCACTATTGTGGCCAGAAAGAGTCATTGTAGGTTTTAAAGTTCGCCTGCCTATTGAAGTCAATGGCGACTTTGCGACATCACTAGGTCTGAGTAGACAACAGGCAAAGCAACTTCAGGAAGCTTTCTGAAGTCAGGGCAGGCAGCTAGCAAGGAAAGGTCAAGTGTTTTTTTCCCGAAGTCAGGTACAATGAGCATAAACAGGAAAAACGCTAGTAAGCTGGAACATGCAAAATAAAAAAGCAATGCTCCAGCAAACAAGTGATACTTATAAAAGCTAATGGGCATGTCTAGTAGCAAGAGTATTACATGTATGATTAAATGTGTAGGAGCATAAGCATAGTATTTTGTAACACCAATCACCAGCACATGTGGATAGCTAATGTTTGCACAGGAAAGAGCACTGGGGTTTATACCACCCATAGGAACATGTCCCTAAGGAGCTTAGCGAGTCAAAACAGCAGGCAACCGCCAAGCAACTGCACATGCCCTTCAACCCGGTAAGGTAGGTACCTGACAGCGCCCCCTCCCAAGAGATGGTGTTCGGACACCACCTGGACAAACCGGATGAGCTAGATGAATAGCCCAAATATGAGCATCTGCATGCAAATGACTAGCAGGCTCCAAATATCATTCCTCAGGATCATATCCCTTCCACTGGATGAGATATTCAAGTCTACCAGCACATTTTCTGCAGTCAAGAACTATCTCAACCTTGTAGTCGCATTCATCATTAACAATGACAGGTAAAGAAGGAGAGGGAAACAGGAAGGGAATGGATTGGAGACAAATGGTTTGAGGAGTAATGTATTTGAGGAGTAATGAATTAAACACTGGGGGAATCTTGTAGTAGGCAGGCAATTAAAGATGAAATGTCACAGGGGATAACTGGATCAGAATGGAGAAAGGACTTCCAGTTTTTAGTAGGACAAGTAAGCAGGTTGCTGTCTACAATTGGCAATCTGTTTGTGCCTTTCTTGGGCTGATTTAATTGTATCTTGAAACTGAGTATAAATATTTTTCAGCTTCTGTAACCATTTTTGTGTTTGGGGGGATGAAGTAGGTAGAGTAGGTAGAAAAGCAGAATGAAAACCACAATTATAGCAAAAAGGAGTGAAAGTGGTAGAATCCTTCTGGGCATTGTTATATGAAAGAGGGAACATATGATACCAGTCATTTTGCAATTAGGAACAATAACAACATAAGTATTGTTTCAAAGTCACTTGGCCATTACATTGGGGTGATATGCAGAGGTGTGTGAGGACTGAATATTTCAGTGGCAACAGGATTCTTTCCAAATACCAAAGGTAAACTGAGCCTCCCTGCCAGAGATAATTTCTTCTGGTACTCCATGGAGTCTGACTATCTCCCTGATGAATAAAGAGGCTATTTCTGCAGCTGAAAGAATGTGTAAAAGAGGAATAAAATGAGCCATCTTGGATAATCGATCATTAACAACAAAGCATGTTATGTGGCCAGATAAGGAAAGTAATTCCACTAAGAGATCCATAGCTACTATGTCCAAATGCTTAGATGGCACAGGTAACTGGACAAGAAGTCCACAGGAACTTATTACTGACCTTTTGGATTTGGAACAAGAATGACAAGAAGAAACATAGGCCACCAGAAATGTTGTTGAAGTAGAATTGTAGTTTTACGTTTGCCTGGATGTCCTGCCATCATGTATAGTATACAGAATATACAATTGATAAAGAGGAGGGATGTATAGTCTGTCTTGAAAGAAGAACATTCTTTCTTTCTTAATCTTTCTTAATACAACCAAACTCTTTGTGATTAGTGGCTTGCTCTGGAGGTAGTTGACAATTATTTCTCCACAAGAAGGTGTTGGTGGCTGGAAAATTATAAAATGAATGTGTAGATTTGGGAACTGATGCTTTTGGTTGTTGTTTATTGAATGTATATGTGACAGGGCATCAGCTTTACATTTGTGAGACCCAGAGCAATACGTGATATGAAAATTAAATCCAGTAAACAACATGGCCCAGTGGGCCTGAGATGGTTGAAGGCATTGAGCTGAGTGAATGTATTCTAGATTTCTATGATCTATGTAAATGGTAAAAGGATGTATAGCTCCATTTCAAAAGATGTCTCCACTCCTCTATTGCTGATTTAATAGACAACAATACATGATCACCTACTTTATTATTCACTTCAGCCAGGGTCAAACATTTGGATAAGTAGGCAATGTGACGTATGAGGTTCTGAGATAGTTGTTATTGAGATATGTTTTGTTGCATCTACCTCAAGTATGTAAGGTAGAAAAGGGTTAGGGTGAACAAGAATATAAGATTGAGTTAACAGATACTTGAGTTTAATAAAGACTGATTCTGTTTGAGGCGTCCATAAAATTGGTCCGATAAAATACTTTTTGGGGTTCCATCTGTATGCCTGAAAGTACATTTTTCCAATTTTGCATACAGTTTATGGATAATATCATGGCCATGTGCCTTTGATATAGTTGTAAGGAGGTTGAGTATACAAGGATATCATCCAGATGCACTACCACACAGGAATCCAATAAATCTCTGTACACATCATTAATGATAGTGGGCATTACATAACCCAAAGGTGCTCACTAAATATTCAAAGTGCTTTTATCAAGTCCTGAATGCTATCCACTCTTCTCCATTGCATATTGTACTTGATTATAAGATCCACAAAGATCTAGTTTGGAAAATACTTTTGCTGTGTTGAGGCATGCCAAAAGCTCTGTTATTAGTGGTAATGAATACCTATTTTTAATAGTAATGTTGTTCAGTTGATTATAGTCCATATATGGGAGTAAGGAACCATCTTTTTGTCCTACGAAGAAGATCCCTGCCATAGCAGAAGAAGTATGCTTAAAACCTTTAGCAAGATTATCAGCCAAGTAAGCCTTTAGGGTGGGCAACATCAGGCTCAAATAATGGGTAAATAAGGCCATACAAAAAAACAGGTCCTGGGAGATGATCTATGGGATAATTATATGGCTGTTTAGGAGGGAGAACTCCTGCTTCAGTGAAAAGACATATATGTCTCTAGAATCATCTGTTTCTGAGGAAGAGAGATTAACTAAGGAAATATGTGCTAACAGCTGGAGATAGACTATACAATAGTGATTAAATTAATTTGGACCATGCATACAAATACACCTTTAAAATGTTGTCTGTGGCCACTTCAGACTGTGCAACATAATAAAATTATTCAAAATAGTCATGGAATAATTTCAAAGATGTTAAAACACCCAGTTCAGGATTAAAAAAAAAAAAATGTCTGGTAGATTGTGATCAACCCCTTAAATTTTTTTATTTAATTTAAAGGAATAATGTCTTAGAAATAGAATCTACAAATAAAGCTAGAATTTACCTTTCAAAGCAAATGGGTAATACAGTATTTGTTGTGTGCGTGTGTAAAAACAGTGGTGGATGGTGAAGTTTTAATTTTTGAGAGAGAACATTCTTCCATTTCCAAAACCACTATAAGTTGTTATTTTTTATTATTTTAATACAGGAACCATACATTTATTCAGTAATTCATGTCTATTTGTTGTAGCTAATACTGTTGATATATTAAAGTTCCCCTTCATAAAGTTAATTAGCAATAAATACCTTAATGAACTGAAACTTTAAAGTTAACTAGGGACAAACATGTTGGACACTGATATTTTTATATTAAGCATTATTATATATTTTAAGCATTAACTTCTTGTCTACCATTGAATGTTGCAGCACTTTCCATATGAATAAATTGGAAACCTTTTTAATATCTAAAAAATCTAAAAATCACTCAGAGGTTTTCTGAGCATTTTCTAGATGTAAAAAAAAAATGTTCACTTCCTAAGAAATAGGAATATTAACAATGAGTGACATTGACTAACTGCCTAATAATCTTGTGTAACTTGAGTCAATCATTAGAACACTTGACTAACCTGTGTATTTGTGTCTGAAATAAATCTCCATTTCACTGGCAAAAGATTTGAAGGGCTGAAGAAATTACTTGATAGTTAAAGCTGACCTGAGATGTGATTGGCCAGCTTCTACTATTGCATGCTGGTAAATGTTATTATTATCTAGGGCTCTGGACTACAGTTGCCCATGATGCATTAATAAGTTTACATTGAAGGGTAGGACAAGTAACGTCTACAAAAAGAATTGCTGCATTGTCAGTTTAAGAATTGCCAATAATGGTGGAAGGGAGCTGTCTTTTAAAGGTGGTATATCAATGAAGTATGATTTCATTTAGCAAAGCATGCACATTAAATTTAAAATGCACTACCTAAATAAAAATACTACTATTACCACCATTACTATTACTACTGCTGCTAATAATAATAATAAGAAGAAGACATCTTGCGGCATTTGGAGGGGCACTCACTGCCCCAATGGACCAGCCACCACTGGTAACATATTGACATAAAACCTAACATATAATTTTAAACAACTTTTTAACATACTCATTATTTTGGTATCCTTTGTAGAAGGAGCATCTTTGCACTACAGTTTACTAGCTAAACACACCAGGTATGCTTTTCAACAAAGGATGTCAACAAAACAGAGCAACGTAAATGATATAAGTTGTTTAACTGGAACATTGTTTAAAGTGTCATGCTCTATCTAATGTATTATGGTTAAAAGTAATGTTATGCTGTATGCACAATTGCAGGGTGTAGTTCATACTCAAGCGAAAATATAAAATTTAAATATAGAACAATATGCATATAAAGAGAATTGGTTCCTTCCAGTTTGATAATTCTATATAATTTGTAAAATAGAATTGTGAAATCTCAGTCAATATATATCCCTAAGATTATTAATTTTTAAAGAAGTTCTTTTGTGATTAGGTTCAACTTCTCCTGCTATAAGTTTGTGTAAAGATGATCTATTGTACAATCATATTCCTTTCTTTGCAATATGTTTCTGCTCTATTTTTTACTAAGACTATGAATGTATATGGATATTGTTATAATATCATCATTCAATTAATTTAATCAAAACATGTATTTGTCACCTATCCTTTAAAAGATTATACATTTTGAAGATTACTTACGGTCATGAGAGAAGCAGCAGTAGTCATTCAAAAGGAAATATGGCCATTGTTACTAAAATAGTTGTTGCTATAATTGTTAGCTTAGCATTACAGTTAGTTATTTAGGGCCAGATTACGAGTGGTGCATTAAGAGTTACATGCAAGTGAAAAGGGATTTATTGTGGGGGTTTGCACGTGTCAGGTTCACCGCTCGTATTACAAGTTGAAAGTAAAGGCGATCGTTTGAGCACAATGGCAATTTACGCTAGAATGATTACCATATCTTTGGAGCTCTGGATAACTGTTTTGCGAAACAAAAAAGTGTTATAAAACACATCAAAAATACATTACAAGAGTACAGTTACAGTCATAGCAACACTAATAAAAATCATTAAAAAAAAAGTATTGCACTTGTTACAAGGGCTCAATAATATGAGGTCTCAGGTGTTAGAAAAAAAAGGCAGACAAAGGGCTTTAACATATATATATATATATATATATATATATATATATATATATATATATATATATATATATATATATATATATACAGGGAGTGCAGAATTATTAGGCAAATTAGTATTTTGACCACATCATCCTCTTTTTGCATGTTGTCTTACTCCAAGCTGTATAGGCTCGAAAGCCTACTACCAATTAAGCATATTAGGTGATGTGCATCTCTGTAATGAGAAGGGGTGTGGTCTAATGACATCAACACCCTATATCAGGTGTGCATAATTATTAGGCAACTTCCTTTCCTTTGGCAAAATGGGTCAAAAGAAGGACTTGACAGGCTCAGAAAAGTCAAAAATAGTGAGATATCTTGAAGAGGGATGCAGCACTCCTAAAATTGCAAAGCTTCTGAAGCGTGATCATCGAACAATCAAGCGTTTCATTCAAAATAGTCAACAGGGTCGCAAGAAGCGTGTGGAAAAACCAAGGCGCAAAATAACTGCCCATGAACTGAGAAAAGTCAAGCGTGCAGCTGCCAAGATGCCACTTGCCACCAGTTTGGCCATATTTCAGAGCTGCAACATCACTGGAGTGCCCAAAAGCACAAGGTGTGCAATACTCAGAGACATGGCCAAGGTAAGAAAGGCTGAAAGACGACCACCACTGAACAAGACACACAAGCTGAAACGTCAAGACTGGGCCAAGAAATATCTCAAGACTGATTTTTCTAAGGTTTTATGGACTGATGAAATGAGAGTGAGTCTTGATGGGCCAGATGGATGGGCCCGTGGCTGGATTGGTAAAGGGCAGAGAGCTCCAGTCCGACTCAGACGCCAGCAAGGTGGAGGTGGAGTACTGGTTTGGGTTGGTATCATCAAAGATGAGCTTGTGGGGCCTTTTCGGGTTGAGGATGGAGTCAAGCTCAACTCCCAGTCCTACTGCCAGTTTCTGGAAGACACCTTCTTCAAGCAGTGGTACAGGAAGAAGTCTGCATCCTTCAAAAAAAACATGATTTTCATGCAGGACAATGCTCCATCACACGCGTCCAAGTACTCCACAGCGTGGCTGGCAAGAAAGGGTATAAAAGAAGAAAATCTAATGACATGGCCTCCTTGATCACCTGATCTGAACCCCATTGAGAACCTGTGGTCCATCATCAAATGTGACATTTACAAGGAGGGAAAACAGTACACCTCTCTGAACAGTGTCTGGGAGGCTGCGGTTGCTGCTGCACGCAATGTTGATGGTGAACAGATCAAAACACTGACAGAATCCATGGATGGCAGGCTTTTGAGTGTCCTTGCAAAGAAAGGTGGCTATATTGGTCACTGATTTGTTTTTGTTTTGTTTTTGAATGTCAGAAATGTATATTTGTGAATGTTGAGATGTTATATTGGTTTCACTGGTAAAAATAAATAATTGAAATGGGTATATATTTGTTTTTTGTTAAGTTGCCTAATAATTATGCACAGTAATAGTCACCTGCACACACAGATATCCCCCTAAAATAGCTAAAACTAAAAACAAACTAAAAACTACTTCCAAAAATATTCAGCTTTGATATTAATGAGTTTTTTGGGTTCATTGAGAATATGGTTGTTGTTCAATAATAAAATTAATCCTCAAAAATACAACTTGCCTAATAATTCTGCACTCCCTGTATATATATATATATATATATATATATATATATATATATATATACAGTTTTATATATATATATATATATATATATATATATTTATATACAGTATCTCACAAAAGTATGTACACCCCTCACATTTTTGTAAATATTTTATTATATATTTTCATGTGACAACACTGAAGAAATGACACTTTGCTACATTGTAAAGTAGTGACTGTACAGCCTGTATAACAGTGTAAAAGGTCTGGAGACATACTTGGCCAGTCTATCACCTTTATTCTCAGCTTCTTTAGCAAGGCAGTGGTCAT
Organism: Bombina bombina; assembly: GCF_027579735.1. Taxonomy (NCBI): domain Eukaryota; kingdom Metazoa; phylum Chordata; class Amphibia; order Anura; family Bombinatoridae; genus Bombina; species Bombina bombina. The sequence continues at coordinate 911,919,060 of NC_069501.1, read as the reverse complement.
CTTGGAGGTGTGTGTTGGGGTCATTATCATGTTGGAATACAGCCCTGCGGCCCAGTCTCCAAAGGGAGGAAATCATGCTCTTCTTCAGTATGTCACAGTACATGTGGGTATTCATGGTTCCCTCAATGATTTGTAGCTCCCCAGTTCCGGCAGCACTCATGCAGGCCCAGACCATAACACTCCCACCCACATGCTTGACTGTAGGCAAGACACACTTGTCTTTGTACTCCTCACCTGGTTGCCGCCACACAGGCTTGACACCATCTGAACCAAATAAGTTTATCTTGGTCTCATCGGACCAGAGGACATGGTTCCAGTAATCCATGTCTTTGGTCTGCTTGTCTTCAGCAAACTGTTTGCAGTCTTTCTTGTGCATCATCTTTAGAAGAGGCTTCCTTCTGGGATGACAGCCATGCAGACCAATTTGATGCAGTGTCCAGCATATGGTCTGAGCACTGACAGGCTGACCCCCCACCCCTTCAAACTCTGCAGCAATGCTTGTAGCACTCATACGTCTATTTCCCAAAGACAACCTCTGGATATAATGCTGAGCACATGCACTCAACTTCTATGGTCGACCATGGCGAGGCCTGTTCTGAGTGGACCCTGTCCTGTGAAACCATTTTATGGTCTTGCTCACCTTGCTGCAGCTCAGTTTCAGGGTCTTGACAATCTTCTTATAGCTTAGGCCATCTTTATGTAGAGCAACACTTTTTTTCAGATCCTCAGAGAGTTCTTTGCCATGAGGTGCCATGTTGAACTTTCATTAACCAGTATTAGAGAGTGTAAGAGCGATAACACCAAATTTAACACACCTGCTCCCAATTCACTCCTGAGACCTTGTAACGTTAACTAGTCACATGACCCCAGGGAGGGGAAATGGCTAATTGGGCCATTTCCCCTCCCTGGGGAAAATTTGGGGAAATTTTCCCATTAGGGGTGTACTTACTTTTGTTGCCAATGGTTTAGACATTAATGGCTGTGTGTTAAGTTATTTTGAGGGGACAGCAAATTTACACTTATACAGGCTGTACACTCACTACTTTACATTGTAGCAAAGTGTCATTTCTTCAGTGTTATCACATTAAAAAATATAATAAAATATTTACAAAAATGTGAGGGGTGTACTCACTTTTGTGAGATATGGTATATATAATGTATATATGTATATATTTATAAGTGTATATACTGTATGTATTTACATTATATATAATATATATATATATATATATATATATAGTTCAAAAGAAGAAAGCGCACGCCTAAGGACTTACTTGAAGATCCACTTTATTGCGTGAACGTTTTCGAGCTAAATTAGCTCGTCCTCAGACAGAGGACGAGCTAATTTAGCTCGAAAAAGTTCACGCAATAAAGTGGATCTTCAAGTAAGTCCTTAGGAGTGTGCTTTCTTCTTTTGAACTGCATATATTGTTTGCTGCACCCAAGGCTGGTTAAAGTGAAGTTTGGAGTGCACTTTGTCCATATATATATATATATATATATATATATATATATATATATATATATATACAGGTGGCCCTCAGTTTACAACGGTTCAATTTATACCGTTTCAGAATAACAACCTTTTTTTCCAGTCATGTGACTGCTATTGAAAAGCATTCAGAAGCAGTGCATTGATTAAAATAGCCAGTAGGTGGAGATATCCGCTTGTGTTGCAGCAAAGCCAAGCAAGCTGAAATTAATCAGTTTAACCAGACCTGAGCTATCGAGCAGATTTCAAAGGAACAAGATATTCCTGTCTATAAATCAGTCTAGATTGGAATGCATAGAAAGAACTGTTTGCAGAAAAATGCAAGTGAAGTCTGTATTGTGTGATTATTTTATTAGGTTTATAATGCTGTTTAGCAAATGTTTTTGTTCATTTAACTTAGTTTAATTATATATTCTGTGTTGTGTGATTATTTTATTAGGTTTATAATGCCGTTTAGCATTTAGAGTCTTCATTTCAAAGCTTCAAAAATAATGTATTAGATGTTACTTATGACAATTTTGAGAGGGGCCTGGAACCTAACTCCCTCACTTCCCATTGACTTACATTATAAACTGGGTTTCAATTTACAACGGTTTCGATTTACAACCATTCCTTCTGGAACCTAACCCCGGCGTAAACTGAGGGCTACCTGTATATAAAAATATATGTGTGTGTGTGTATGTGTACATATGTGTTTATAGGTGTATATATGTATTTACATTATATATATATATATATATATATACACAAATATAAACACATAAATACATATATACACATATAGACATATATACAAGTGCATTGGAGCCCTTTGAAGTTAAGTAGATAAAAATGTGTAAAACATATTTATGTAATATTCATATTTAATAAAGTGTTATACTGTGTATTTACTGTAAATATTTCACATTCCAGTGTTCTGCACATAACAGAATATTTTGCATCTATTTATAAATATATATATATTTATTTAATCATGTATGTATATAGATATATATTTTAGCAAAATACAACCAGATATTAGTAAAAATATGTATTTAGGAATAAATAGTACATATTCTACTTTGTATAGAACATAGGAATGTAAAAATATAAATATTTTCATGTTGGGTTAGCGGACTTGAGAATATGCGATTGGGTTTGCGAGCTATTAGGGTTTTTTCACTTTTTTTGCTCCATTGACTTCTAAGGTATACGTTATCATGTGTGTGATATTCTAAGTTTGGCTTTTTGCACACATCAGGCCAGCGATATACTATGAGTACTACCCAACGTATGCAATTAGCTGACTTCTAACAAAGTTAGCGCTCGAGCAGCGATGTTAAATATTGCTCCACTTAATAGGCCCTTAATAGGGGAAAAACAATTCTTGTATTAAAAATGTTGAACATTGGTGTGATTGATCATGTGTTATGAACTGATTTAAACCCTGCCTCCTTAAGATTTGAAACTTCTGTAAACCATTAATAAAATTTAATTGTTTGTGAATTAACTTGGTATTGTTCCTTTACGAATATAGCAACTGATGAACAGTAGCTCATATGACTATTTACTCATTTTTTTATTGTAAATCCTGGTCTTTCATAGTAGAAGGTGCATTTTACAGTAACACCAAAACCCCTAAGGGATAGTGGTATTACCAATGTTAGGACAATTTCTGTATCTATCCCTTAAAGTGATGAGTTGCTGATCAGTTGCCATAAAATATATACTCCAGTACCAGTGCATAAATCTGAACTTGTATACTACTGACAGCGTACTGATGACGAATAGACAATTGTATACCCCACATAAACATTTCTCCACAGAAAACCTGAACTACAAAAGTTTATTTTAATTTTATTATTGGAGCAGAGGACAAATATCAAAATATGTGGCACAATGCTTCACCCTTATTTGCATCCATTTTAAACATAAAGTTCCTCATGATAGTCCAATGCTACTCCGGCCAGTATTTAAGCATAGCAGAGATTGAAGTGTACAGCTTTAAAGGTTTATATTAAGACCAATGCATATTTTTAAATCGCAATTGGTCAAGAATGTTATCACTTGTTCTTTTGTCTTGGCAGACATAAAATAAAATATCAATTAAAAGGTTTAAGTGATTAACAAATGTATTTAGTGATAACTAGCAGTAAAAGTGCTTATTCATTGCTTTAAGATCCCATTTAAGTATTCTAAAAGACAGATAGAAGTATGGAGAATCGTTTTCCAAGTTGTAAAAATTCTTGCTTTATTAACTACTGTATAAACCTAGAAGGACTTGAGTTTCAGGTAATTATGCTAAAAAAAATCTGAATTGCCCTATTAAAGAATATCAGCATTATTGTTATTCTGTAAAAATTGTTTCATATAGTTTGTCTTCCTTTGGACACTTCAGTCAGTTGTGAATATTTTGCATTGGAATATTAGACCACTCATTCCTGTAGTTTATGTATAACACCTTTATGTGACATTATTGTGACATAACAATTGCAATTGTGACATCACAACTGCAATATGTTCCCACTAGCAAAATTAGATAAAATAAATATGTGTATTGCCAAAAACCTTTTTAGCAAATTTGTGATTCACTAATCTATTTCTACTAGAATCTCTATTTTATTAGTAAAGCATCTAATATTGTTAAATTGACCCCTTTAAAAAATTTAACTATGTTATTAAAAATGAAATTATAAATACATTTAAAAAAAAAACATTCACATAAATAATCCTCATAGAGGTGGTACTGCTACATTTTAGGAACAGCCATTGGGCTAGATTACGAGTGGAGCACTAACTGTTGGTGCGACTGATCGGGGTTGTTTGCATGTGTCAGAAGTAGTGTGTATATTATAAGTCAAAAGTAAACTCGTTCACTCGAGCTTGAATAAAAAGTTGCACAAAAAAAGAATATATTTAAAAGTACAGTTACACTCATGTTAACACTGTCTAATAAAGATTATTTATAAAAAAAATAAATACAAAAGTTATAAGGGCTCAGATATGAGGTCTCAGGTGTAAAAAAAAAAGGCATGCAAAGGATTTTAAGACACAGATACATACATATACATGTCTAAATATGAATGTATGTATATATCTATATATACTGTATATATATATATAGAAAACCCACAGAAAACCTCTGAATTACATTGTTTCCAATGCAGCAATTTAAAATGTTGTTGTATTCTGCCTGGAATCAACTTCACCCAGCAGTGATTCTAACCTTCTCCCAGCTGATGAGTGGCAAAAACCACGAAACAGTCTGTCCTGGGATGGTTATGAATCACTGCACTAGCCCTAGCTAAGTTTATCAGCTGTGTGAACAGCGATACTTTGGCGTAAAGGGAACCTGCTGAAAAGCAGACTGAAGTAAAAAGGTGTGTCATTGTGTACATAAATTTCATATCTTACCCAGAATCCTTTGCTGTATTGGAAACAATGTAATTCAGAGGTTTTCTGTGGGAAAACAAGCCTCTGGGCCTGTCTAGATTTGTTAATGAACTACACAATGAGTTATTTTTTCTATATTTTGTGCGTAGTGGAGGATTTTAAACTCGCCTTTTATCTCCCCCTAATTTAAAATGTTGTTGTATTCTGCCTGGAATCAACTTTACCCAGCAGTGATTCTAACCTTCTCCCAGCTGATGAGTGGCAAAAACCATGAAACAGTCTGTCCTGGGATGGTTATGTATCACTGCACTAACCCTAGCTAAGTTTGTAAGCCGTGTGAACAGCGATACTTTGGCGTAAAGGGAACCTGCTGAAAAGCAGACTGAAGTAAAAAGGTGTGTCATTGTGTACTTAATTTGCATATCTTACCCAGAATCCTTTGCTGCATTGGAAACAATGTAATTCAGAGGTTTTCTGTGGGAAAACAAGCCTCTGGGCCTGTCTAGATTTGTTAATGAACTACACAATGAGTTATTTTTTCTATATTTTGTGCGTAGTGGAGGATTTTAAACTCGCCTTTTATCTCCCTCTAGTTTAAAATGTTGTTATATATATATATATATATATATATATATACCGCGCATGCTGCAAGCTTAGACTGCCCCCGAAAGGTCACCTACAATAAAGGATTGATGAACTTTATATGAAATCCAGCGAGTGTGGTCTGTATTATGCACACTCATAAGCTTACTTTACTGCTTTTCAATCAAAATTGATAACTGAAGTATATTGGAAAGTTGTTTCAAATTGTATGTTCTATCTGAATCATGAAAGAAAAAATTGTGTTTTATGTCCCTTTAATGATTATTATTATCATTTATTTGTAAAGCCCACCAAATTCCGTAGCGCTGGGTACAATGATAGGGGTATACAATGACAAAGATTTGTGATAAAATACAAAACATAACAAAACAAAACAAAGCTAGTACAGGAGGAAGAAGGCCCTGCTCCAGAGAGCTCACAGTCTATAGGTTAAGGGTGCAGAGACATAAGGTTGGGGTAGCTTGTTACATAGGTTGTATTTGCAGTAGTTAGTCAGGCAGTTCATGTACATGTATTAGTTTGGTTCGGATGAGGGATGGAGGAGAGATAGTAAGCTTCTCTGAATAGGTGAGTTTTCAAGGAGCGTCTGAAGCTATTAAATATATTTAATTAAATTATATATATATATGATACTGTTCATGAAAAATACATATCTATACCTATATATCTATATAAATAGTTATGCAGCTATAGGTACGTACACATATGTATAGAAATATGTATTTAAGAATAAAAAGGATAGTATTCTGCAAGTGAAGAACATCGGAATTTTACATATGAACAGTACATTTTAGACTTCTGTATTCGGATCCTTCGTTATGATCAGAATGCGGAAGTAAGTGTTATTTGGCTCTTTTTGAGTCTGATTAATTCTGGTGCAAGATCACTGTGTTAAGATCTAGATTTGCAGTAGAGAAGGTAGAAGTGCTAAGGGGTACTAAGATCCTGCTAAACTTGGTAATTTTCCTCCAGAAAAACAAAAGAATATGGGGCCGAATTATCAAGCTTCGAATGGCCGCTGCTCCATAACTTGTCCGTCTGCTCTGAGGCGGCAGAGAGAAATCAACCCGATCGAATACGACAGCCGCCAAAGCGGAGAAGAGCAGTAGTACTCTTGCATCTGAAGAAACCACTCACTAATAGGAGGCACTGAAAGGTACACTCTGTCCTCGCTTTCATATAGTTGTCAACAGAAGAATATATGATGACTAACGACCAAGGAACATATTAAATATATACTCTCACCTCAGCATGTTATTGCAATAATGAAGTGTTGATTTTATGGAGTGACATTCTTTTAAATACTTGAGAGACTGAGTACTCTATTTTTAGCCACCTTGTGGTTTTACTTGTTTATTTCCTAAGGGAGACGGCCCTTATCAGCTAGTCATCACATACTTGATTTATGATTTTTGTTTTTATAACCTTAATATGGATATTAAATGATTTTATTAAACATTTAGTCTGCACATCATTTAATTGTATATCGTTTGTTTCCACTTTCTGGTTTTTAACCTTAGCATTTATATGTATTATATTCATTAGTTCTGCATCACATTTACATTATATATTTTAGTTAACTATTTACTCTCAGTTCATTTGATCCGTTGTTTAGCGCTAACTCTTATTTTTGTACTTAAAGGGACACTGTACCCAATTTTTTTCTTTTGTAATTCAGAAAGAGCATGCAATTTTAACCCCTTAACGACTGAGGACGTGCAGGGTACGTCCTCAGAAAAAAGGCAGTTAATGCCTGAGAACGTACCCTGCACGTCCTCAGTGTGGAAAGCAGCTGGAAGCGATCCTGCTCGCTTCCAGCTGCTTTCCGGTTATTGCAGTGATGCCTCGATATGGAGGCATCCTGCAATAACCTTTTTAAGTCATCCGGTGCAGAGAGAGCCACTCTGTGGCCCTCTCTGCACCGGAGATCGGTGGCTACCTGCGTTGGTGGGTGGGAGCCGGACCGGGAGGCGGGTGGCGGCCATCGATGGCCATGTGGATGTGAAGGGGGGCGGGATCGTGGGCGGGGGTGGCTGGGGGCGCGCACGGGCGCGCGCGCGTGCACGGGAGGGTGGGGGCGGGCGCGTGCACGGGGAGGGAGCGGGTGGGAACCGCTACACTGCAGAAAATGGGAAATAAAAAAGATATAAAAAAATAAAATTTTAAACAATCAGCAAGGTGGTGGGGGTTTGTCTGTGGGGGGTGGGGGGGGGGGAAGCTACACTACAGAAAAAAACAAAAAAAACAAAAAAAAAGCATTTTTTATTGTAAACTGGGTACTGGCAGACAGCTGCCAGTACCCAAGATGGCCCCCAATAAGGCAGAGGGGAGGGTTAGAGAGCGGTTTTGGGGGGGATCAGGGAGGTTGGGGGCTAAGGGGGGGATCCTACACAGTAGCATATGTAAATATGCTAAAAAAAAAAATCATTTTTTTTTAAAAACCCTTTTATTTTAGTACTGGCAGACTTTCTGCCAGTACTTAAGATGGCGGGGACAATTGTGGGGTGGGGGTGGGAAGGGAGCTGTTTGGGAGGGATCAGGGGGTGGGATGTGTCAGATGGGAGGCTGATCTCTACACTAAAGCTAAAATTAACCCTGCAAGCTCACTACAAACTCCCTAATTAACCCTTTCACTGCTAGCCATAATACACGTGTGAGGCGCAACAGGATTTAGTGGCCTTCTAATTACCAGAAAGCAACGCCAAAGTCATATATGTCTGCTATTTCTGAACAAAGGGGATCCCAGACAAGCATTTACAACCATTTGTGCCATAATTGCACAAGCTGTTTGTAAATGATTTCAGTGAGAAACCTAAAATTGTGAAAAATTTTACGTTTTTTTTAATTTGATCGCATTTGGCGGTGAAATGGTGGCATGAAATATACCAAAATGTGCCTAGATCAATACTTGGGGTTGTCTACTACACTACACTAAAGCTAAAATTAACCCTACAAGCTCCCTAAAAGCTCCCTAATTAACCCCTTAACTGCTGGGCATGATACACTTGTGGTGCGCAGTGGCATTTAGCGGCCTTCTAATTACCAAAAAGCAACGCCAAAGCCATATATGTGTGCTATTTCTGAACAAAGGGGATCCCAGAGAAGAATTTACAACCATTTATGCCATAATTGCACAAGCTGTTTGTAAATGATTTCAGTGAGAAACCTAAAGTTTGTGAAAAAATTTGTGAAAAAGTGAACAATTTTTTGTATTTGATCACATTTGGCGGTGAAATGGTGGTATGAAATATACCAAAATTGGCCTAGATCAATACTTTGGGATGTCTACAAAAAAAAAATATATACATGTCAAGGGATATTCAGGGATTCCTGAAAGATATCAGTGTTCTAATGTAACTAGCCCTAATTTTGGAAAAAAATGTTTTGGAAATAGCAAAGTGCTACTTGTATTTATGGCCCTATAACTTGCAAAAAAAGCAAAGAACATGTAAACATTGGGTATTTCTAAACTCAGGACAAAATTTAGAAACTATTTAGCATGGGTGTTTTTTGGTGGTTTTAGATATGTAACAGATTTTGGGGGTCAAAGTTAGAAAAAGTGTGTTTTTTTCCATTTTTCCTCATATTTTATCATTTTTTTTATAGTAAATTATAAGATATGATGAAAATAATGGTATCTTTAGAAAGTCCATTTAATGGCGAGAAAAACGGTATATAATATGTGTGGGTACAGTAAATGAGTAAGAAGAAAATTACAGCTAAACACAAACACCGCAAAAATGTAAAAATAGCCTTGGTCCCAAACGGACAGAAAATGGAAAAGTGCTCTGGTCACTAAGGGGTTAAGCAACTTTCTAATTTTCTCCTATTATCAATTTTTCTTCGTTCTCTTGCTATCATTATTTGAAAAAGAAGGCATCTAAGCTTTTTTTTGGTTTCAGTACTCTGGACAGCACTTTTTTATTGGTGGATGAATTTATCCACCAATCAGCAAGGACAACCCAGGTTGATCACCAAAAATGGGCCGGCATCTAAACTTACATTCTTGCATTTCAAATAAAGATACCAAGAGAATGAAGAAAATTTGATGATAGGAGTAAATTAGAAAGTTGCTTAAAATGTCATGCTCAATCTGAATCACGAAAGAAAATTTTTGGGTACAGTGTCCCTCTAAGAACCAGAATTATTCCTGCTCCGAAAAGAGCCAAATAGTGCTTACTTCCGTATTCGGATTCTAAAGAGTATCCAAATGTACAAGTCTAGTAAATATACAGTGACACTTATAAACACATAAATGTTAAGAACATTGGAATGTGAAATATTAATATTTCATGCTGGTTATTATTATTATTATTATTATCGGTTATTTGTAGAGCGCCAACAGATTCTGCAGCGCTGGTTTAACGCACTTAACTTGATTGGGCTTGCACGAGTAGGGTGTTAGGTTTTTTTCCACTTTTCGTGCTCCTTTGAAGTCTATGGTGGAATATGTTAACGCAACCATGATATAAGTTCTAATTTCTGTTCATTTTGGCTTAGCGTGTGAGCAAAAACTTTTTGCTTTAACATGTTATATGCGCCATATCCGACGTGCACAAAAAGCCAAAGTCTATCAATGTTAAGAAGCTAGCAGGAGCAATAATTAGGGCTCTACTCATAATCTAGCCCATTATTGTGCTTTTGAAAAGAAGGTTAACATATTATACAAAAAATAATTTAAAAAATATATCAATATAAGGTCCTTCCTTAGTAGCAAATTAAAAGAATCAGAATTATAAAAAGGGGTTGAAGGCTAGAAACACAAAGTCAACTACAAAAAAATAAATAAAAATAATTTAAATAGATAAGCAGCAACTTATATCTCTAGTTCAAAAGTTAGCAAACCAGCAGCTTCATGTCATTTTTTTAATGCTGAGCCTAATAAAAAGCCCTAAAAGTGTATGTGTGTTCATTTTTATCTACAGCATAACGCATGGAGAACATTTTAAGGGTGTGATTTATCATGGTTTATCTTCTTATTATTGTTGCTATTGAAGCAATAAGCACAGTTTTAGAAAAATCCCTTGCTGATGATTTATCATTAGATGATATTACAAAGTATAGATATGACCTCACTTCTACTGGCCTTTTCAAAATAAAAAAACTATATAATGGTGCATTTGAAGAATTGATCCCTTTATATTCTTGTACTTCCTGTGTGTTCTTACAAAGATAAGCCTTTTTATATTGAGGCCATATACTTCTGTCTCCAATTATCACTCCAGTGGACTTTTTTCCCTTACATTCTCTTCGATAAATATCAGGATAGCAGACAAAACCACAACAAAAGGAGAACTTTTGTGCTGTGTTTGCCTTAAAAAAAATAAATGATCTAAATAATTATAGTCTAAATCATCATTATATGTAAATTCAATTCATGTTATTTTATAGATTTGTTTTTAAAAAAAGTGTGTTACATTAAATATTAATTAAACTGGCTATGAAATAATACACTCCTATTAAACGTAGATTAAAAAAAGGCCACTAGAATCAATTTTCTTTTTAGATTATCATCAGGAATTGATTACAAATACTCTTGGAATACTGAATATATTTGTTAGTTCTATGCATTTTATTATGATGTGTGTTTGTATATTTTTTTTTCTTTTCTTCTATTTAAAGGATTTTCCAACAGTAATCTGGAGTAAATGTATAGCTGAGCATCATATGGGAGAACTCTTGTGGCAATTTATGCAGAGCAATTTTTGTTTGTATTTATCTACAACTATCTTATCATCAAACAAGATGATCATGGTTTAACATTTGTTCATTGAAAAAATTAGTTTGAAGTGTTTACTTTTGGAGTGCTGATCAAAATGTGATGCTGAGTGTGATTTTTTTTATGCTATATAAGTCAATCATTATCATTCACTAGTGTCTTGATATTAAAGTTTTTTTTGTTTGTTTTAGTTGTTCTGTTTCTCTTTTTCTCTTTTTTTTGTTTTGTTTTCCATTATAAAATCATAATTTGCCACTTACCCTGACTACTTCATAACTTTTTAACTTTATGGGGCATATTTATGATTGTGCGAGCGGACATGATTCGATAAAGCGGATCATGTCCGCTGCACATCGATAAATGCCAACAGCATACATTGTCGGCATTTATTATTGCACCAGCAGATCTTGGTAAACTGCTGGTGCAATGCCGCTTTTTGTGCAGATTTGTGGCCAATCAGCTGCTAGCAGGGGTTGTCAACCCGATTGTATTCAATCGGGTTGATTTCTGTCCATGGCCTCAGAGCAGACGGGCAGGTTATGGAGCAGTGGTCATAACACGGGACATCAATCTCCATACGGAACTTGATAAATATGCCCCTATATCTGTGTATCATGCTTCAGACTCACTTAAATTTGTATATAAGGGTTATCATACCTAAAGTATCAGTGACTATAACTAGCTCTCCCCTAGTGTTTTGTTTTTGATACTCTATTTCAACATCCCAAGCTACCACTTTACATGGTCTGCACAGGAAATGCCAATCTTCTCTATAAGTGATTTAGTTTGGAACTCTCTGGATTATTTTATCTATTTCCATCTCTTTGTTCTTAAGAATTTGTTATGCTAACGAGAAGCTCATTTAAAGTTTCTTTATGTAAAAATATCTATTTTTGTTTCAATTAATATTATTTTTAAAATATCTTCAATTGCTTAACAAGAAAAAAAAATCACAAAAAAACAATATAATCCCATATTTGAGAAATTTGGATGGCCATGTATTAGGTTATTTCTACTACAGCCCACACCTACTTATCTTCTCAATCTCTATTAAATTATTGTAACTTGTTCTGTTAATCTCTTTTAAAACCTCTTGTTGTACTTTTCCCAAATGTACATTTATTCCTGCTTTAAAAACTGCCAGTCATCTAAAGGAATAGTTGTGAAACATACTGCCTTCTCTTTAAACCCTAGTCAAAAAGGATGATCTTCCTTTATTCTGAAGGAATCAATGAATCCATACTAGTCATCAGAAGCCATCCTGAAGTATGCCCAGAGGCCAAAATATTTAAATGAAATTGCTTTAGAGTCATTCAATGACTGTGCATGCTTGTGAAGTAATCAGTAAGGTATTCTGCTAATCATTCTGAGGTCATCACACATAATTTTTAACCTTAGCTGATGAGTTACAAGCCTGATGATGTCTGATGATGTGCAAATAACTCCTAAAGCAGTTTGATGATTATCAAATGACTCCAGGATAGTTTCTAAAGTAATTCTGTTTGTCTTGGGAAGTCAGATAAAAAAGCCTTCTAAGCATTCCACAACCACAGCTTGCTCCATGTACCTTCAGGTCTTGTTCATACAGAAAACATGTCCATGTTATTTGCAGTCTACTTTCTGATTCTAAGTCAAGGGATCAAGCCAACTTGTCTTGTGTCATCTTACTTTCAGCTTTTGCCCAAGACACCTTTGTTCCAGATACCTCCATTCCAAGCTTCTACCATTATCAATACAGTTATGTCAGTCTTTAATCTCCTTATGACTCCAAGCTACTTTTCATGCACAGTATGTGACTTTGAATTCCCAGCTACTTTTTGAACATCACGTTGTGCTCCTCCTCTTAGCAAGCGGTGATGCATTTACCATTTGCCATTGCTTGGAAACATTATAATATAAAACCAATTTAAATGCAGTTTTAAATCTATAAAGAAATATATGTTATTTCCTATTAATGCTCACTGGCTGATAAGGAGAGCTCAGTAAAATCTGTTGCTGAAAAGAAACATGCTTCTGAATACCTAGCAAGAAAAAATGGTTTATTCAAAACAAGACACCATGCATTTAAAACCTGTAAAACATTTCTATATGCCCCCTTTTTACATTAAAGGGATAGTAAAGTCCAAATTAAAATTTAATGATTCAGATAGGGCATGCAATTTTAAATAACTTTATAATGTACTTTTATCATAAAATTTGCTTTGTTCACTTGGTATTCTTAGTTGAAAGCTAAACCTAATTAGGCTCATATGCTAATTTCTAAGCCCTTGAAGGCCACTTCTTATCTGAATGCATTTGACAGTTTTTAACAGCTAGAGGGCATTAGTTCATGTATTTCATATAGATAACATTCTGCTCACGCACGTGGAGTTATTTAAGAGTCAGCACTAATTGAAAATGCAAGTCTGTCAAAAGATCTGAGATAAGGAGGCAGTCTGCAGAAGCTTAGTTACAAGGTAATTACAGAGGTAAAAAGTATATTAACAGTGTTGGTTATGTAAAACTGAGGAATGGTAAATAAAGGGATTATGTATCTTTTTCAACAATAACATTTTTGGTGTTTACTATCCCTTTAAAGAAATATAATAATTTTTATATGCCCTGCCAAAAAATCCAGAGGCTTTAGCTTATAAAGTCACAATAATCCTAAAATTAGGATCTAAGAAAAAAGAGACAATATATATAATTAGTCAACCATAAATAGTTAATCTAATTACTTATTATATTACATTTGAATGAAACACACTGAAGAGTAAACTTGGCTTTCATAGGGAAAATAAAAATGTTGTCAAACTAAAATTATTCCACAAGAATAAAAAGAACAGATATAAAAATTATTGTAAATCTGTCCGTCTGTAGGCATAGTAAATTTAGCCTATGAATTTCTACCTCTCTTTGGACTAATCATAGAACATGTACACTTTTCTTTCAAAATATATATCTACACATCTGTAACCATTGGTTACCGGCAAAACTGATCAAGTTAGCTCCTAGCTTGATAAATCTTAAAGGGGAAACCATATTAAAGAGGAAATACCCACTGTCTATATATATATATATATATATATATATAGACAGTGGGTATATATATATATGGGTATATATATATATATAGTATATGCACTCACGCAGACCCAGTGATGAAATAATTAAATTGACCTTATACCTTAAATCCATTGAGTGCAGTCCATGATTGGAATAGACTGTGAATATTACTGACTTTGTTGCACCCTGGTTGATGACCTACTGTATTGTGAGTGGAGATAAACATGGATAATATATATATATATATATATATAAATAAATAAATACAACAATTTTTGTTAACAAATGAAGAGCTCCTGGTAGTGACACCTTTAGCTTCTGTGCTATCCTATGCATTGGAAAATCTGCTGCTCCCAAAAACCCTCACAAATATTTGTTTCCTAATTTTACAAATAAAGACCAGGGATTCATGGACAGCTCATGCACCCCTACAAAATAACTAGAGGTAGATCTATAATAAAATTAATAAAAGAGCTTTTAGAGAACCCTGGAAAGAGAATGAATTATGGCATAGCACTACCCATATAAAATTTCTGACCCCCTAAGCTCTGCTGTCCTAGGCACAGGCCAAGTTGACTTAGAGTAAAATATGCCCCTGGCTTCTGAGTAAGCAAGTGTAGTCTTTTGATGTACTTCTCCACATAATCTTGGAAACAAGCTCAGTGTTTAAAGGGACAGTCTAGTCAAAATTAAACTTTCATGATTTAGATAGGGAATGCAATTTTAAACAACTTTCAAATTCCCTTTTATCATCAAATTTGCTTTGGTCTTTTGGTATTCTTTGTTAAAAGCTAAATCTAGGTAGGCGCATATGCTATGTTCTAAGCCCTTGAAGGCCACCCCTTATTTCAATGCATTTGGCAGTTTTCACAGCTAGAGGGCATTAGTTCATGTGTGCCATAGAGATAACATAGTGACCATGCAGTTACAAATGAGAGGGCACTGACTGGCTAATGCAAGTCTATCAAAAGAACTGAAATAAGGGGGCAGTCTGCAAAAGCTTAGATACCAGGTAATCACAGAGGTAAAAAGTATATTAATATAACTGTGTGGGTTATGCAAAAAAGGGAAATGGGTAATAAAGGGATTATCTATCTTTTTAAACAATAACAATTCTGGAGTAGACTGTCTCTTTACGTTTTTTTATTTTATTTTATTTCAGGAGTATTAAAATTAGAAATATCCCAGTTGTATTTTATTTATTAATTTAGTTAGTCCATTTTTGTGTTTGATTAGGAAGTGAAACTCTGGTATTAGTATGATCATTTTTGTCCATATAATGCATGTGTTCAAACCCTAGCGGCACAAGTTTCAAAGTTTGACTTTTTTATTTTCATGAAAAAAAGAAAAATTACTGAACAAAAAGAAAGAAAGGTTACAATATAAGCCCAGTGCCTGAACTACATTTAACACATAACATCTCAATCGACAGGGTTGAGCTGTTGAAATTGTAGGGCGGGAAAGAGAAAAAAAAGAAAGAGACCTCAAAAATGTATTCAATACTCTTCTTACGCTGATTCTCCCTTCCTATATCTTTATGCTTGATGCTATTCACAAAGAATAACTTGAATATGTCAATACTTTTTCATTTCAAGATAAATGATAAAATAAATAAATAAAATGTATTTTTAAATGAATATTACTAGCATACTTCATGCATCTAGCACGACACTAATAAGCCATAGGTAGGTAATTAGGCAATCACCACCGGTCAATTATTATTCACGTATCTCAAATCTTGAATAAAGAAACTTGATGTGTCAAAAAAGATTCCAGCAATTTGATCAATCTATCTTAAACAATACAACATGCTAGTTTGAATAGTAGATGTTGCAGCGACGTACATAATTAGTGCAATTATCCCTTCATTTGGTGCAACTTACATACTTACTACAATAAAACAAACATTTTTGTAAAGTAAAATTGTGCTCACATTGCAAGGTAAAAGTGCTTGTCGGGTTAGCATGAGTGAAGACCGTGCGTAAAGGGTTAGGGCTATAGACTAGTAAATCTGACATCAGTAGTGGGGAAGATTATTATTATTGGTTATTTGTAGAGCGCCAACAGATTCGGCAGCACTTAAGATACTTGAAGGGATTATAAGCATGGTTTTATGAGAAATATATCATGTTATACTAATTGAATTAGTTTCTATAAGGAGGTAAGTAAAAATATAGATAAAGGGGAATCAGTTGATGTGATATGGATGTTGCAAAGAGTTTTTCTACAGTGCCACATGAGCAATTAATGTACAAAATGAAGGGACTAGGAGTAACTGAATATGTTAGCTCATGAATAAATAAACTATTAGAAGACAGGGAGCAAAGAGTAGTAGTAAACCGATCATATTCAGATAGGACAAAGGTAAGTAGTGGAGTCTTCATATTTTTTTAATGACTTGGAGGAAGGATAAAGTAGAAACATCTCTATTTTTGCAGATGATACAATGTTTTGTAGGCTCATTTACACAGTAGATGAGGTTGAAAGATGACAGAAGTCTATCAAGTTAATCCTATATATATATATATATATATATATATATATATATATATATATATATATACCGTTTAATGTACAGTGTTACCCTCCTTAGGTCATCTGCCTGGGTGCAAACATGCAATGAATACTCCTGGAAAAAACGAATGCACTCTCAGGTCTTTTTAGGTGAAGAAAAAACAATCTCTTTAATGGAACATTTTCAGGGAATTCTTCCCCTTCATCAGCACATATATATATATAGATACTACTTGATTTACAATAAAGAAGCTCTAACTGAGCTCAAATTAATTTCATTATCAAGGTGACCCATTTAACACAAGAAATCTTATCTCTGTTTCGAGCCAGAAATGTATCTAAGACATGTTTAAATCTATCTAAGATATTGGCATTCACTACCTCATTAGGCAATGAGTTCCACTTTTTAATTGCTCAAAGAGGTAAACACAAATTAGAGGTACTACTCAAGACCCACAATGCACTGCAGGTCCCAAGAAGAAACTGACCCAATCAGCAGCACTAGTCACACAAATGTGTATATAACACCACTGATTGGAAGAGTCACAGTTTCCACTCAGGACTAGCAGTGCTTTGTGGATCCTGGGCAGCGCTTCTACAAAGGGATTAAACACACAGTAATGTAGGGTCACTAGTATTAAAATGAAATAGAGCATTTCATTTTTCAGCTATCATGGCCCTTTAAATTTAACGCCCCTTTAACATAGATTTTCACCCTTTAAGTTTCTTATTTTGTTAACACTAAGGGCCATATTATGAGTTGAGCGTAAAATATTGCTTACGCTAAAGAAATATTTGCACTCAACTGAGTAATACCAGAGCACGTTAATGTGCGCTTTTATTACAAGTGAGGTGCAATGCGAACGCAACCTTGCATTCGCATTGAATGGAAGCTTTGCGCTCATGAGAGCGTGCTTCCATAGGTTCCAATGGGAGCCTCGTTCTCATGATGTCAGAGACGGCATGAGAACCACCTCAGCGAAGTCGCACAGCGATTGACAGCAATTTTAAATATATATTATATGAATATATACATATATATTTATGTGTTAATATGTGTATATACACATATTAACACATAAATATATACGTATATAAGCATATACTTATATTTACAGGGAACGCACAGTTTTCATAGACCGCTATGTAAAGGCACTTTTCAGCCGCCACTTTAGCCCCTTCAAACTGCTTTTTTCAGTAACTTTATTAAAAAATAAAGGCATTTTTATTTTTCAATAAAGCTTACTATACATTATTTTGGGAGCATTTGGGGCACTTTTAGAAAATTAAACAGAGATCTGATCTCTGGTAATTTTCTGAGTGCTAATTGCTACTGCAAGCTCATAGTAGCAATAACCAGCCACTTGTCTGGTTATTTATCGCACACTTGCAAACGGGCAAATTTGCCTGATTGTGGGCACGCGATAAATTAGTGTTCCATTTGTTATCTAGCCCTAAATTGCATGAGCTGTGGAAATAATAACAGGTTTACTTATATTAATCCCATTGTACAGATGCAAAGAGGTCAATTCCTGGACATTTGATGTAAATAATTTATTTTGTGACATATTAGGGTGCACTCTACTTCTATAGATAAACAAAACTATGTTACAACCCCCCAGTAAGTATCTTCTTCTTTATTATGAAGTTTCTGGGTCATTATAATATATCTATAGTAACCATTCAGCAATAATGCATGAAGCAAAGATTGATGGATGTAAATAATACAGCAGTGCATGAGATAAATTAAAGCAATTTAAAGGGATATTAAACTGTTGGACACAACTGCAATTGCATAGTTGCTGCTCACAATGCTAGTGTTTTTTCTTCTGTGCCTTCAACTCTCTTTAAAGCAGTTCTAATTTTTAACCCCTTACAGGTGGTGGTTGGTGAAGCCCTGCATCTTCATAGTGGGTGATGCCATCTTTAAGACATTTTCACACACAGTTTGAAAAGAAAAGCGACATAATCATAGCTCAATGAGGTTGCTGCTTTACGACAGCTATATTGTGTCCTTTAGCTTTGCATGCATTACATTTTTGCAGTAGATGAATCACTTTATAGTTCTGAGTTGTTGTTTTTTTTAGATTTTATATGACTTTTAAGCTGTGTAAAACCTTCAAAAAGTTCCCGCACATGATACAATTGTCAAAGAGCAGATAACTTCAGTAACCTATGAATGCGCACCTCTTCTGTTGCAGAGTGTAAGAATACCTAAGATTCAACATGGCGGCACTAAGTATGAAGATGCAAAGATTCACAATCCAGCACCTTCAAAGGGTTAAAATAAGTGACTAACATTGATACAAAAACAAGAGCAGGGTGAGTTGCAACCATGCTAGTGTAGTCATGCCCAGCATTTGAATGTCCCATTAAAATTCAGTGCATATTTATAATTTTAAAGGGACAGTCTTCTTGACAATTTTTATTATTGAAAAAAGATAGATAATCCCTTTATTATCCATTTTCCAATTTTGCATAACCAACATTGTTATTAATACACTTTTTACCTCTGTGATTACCTTGTTTCTAAGCCTCTGCAGACTGCCCCCTTATCTCTGTTCTTTTGACAGACTTGCATTTTAGCCAATCAGTATTGACTCATAAATAACCACACAGGAGTGAGCAGAATGTTATCTATATAGCACACATGAACGAGCAGTCTCTGACTGTGAAAAACTGTAAAAATGCACTGAAGAGAAGACCTTCAACAGATTAGAAATTAGCATTGGAGCCTACCTAGGTTTAGCTTTCAACAAAGAATACCAAGTGAACAAAGCAAATTTAAAGTTAAAAGTAAATTGGAAAGTTGTTTAAAATTCAATACCCTTTCTGAATCATGAAAGTTTAATTTTGACTTGAATCTCCCTTTAAATTATTCCATTTGTATTTTTAGTGTTTATCAAATATCAAACTGTGATCTAGTTTTTTTTTTTCCCGTTCTTAAGACTTCCTATCAGGACGGATTATCAGAATTACCATGAATGAGAATAGGTTAAGTAAGCACAATTAGTGAGCATCTGATAATGTAACCCATGCTGTAGTTCTAAAAATGTAGCTTGTTATATGATACTGAAATCTAGAATGGAAGAACCCTGATCTAGCCCATTATACAACTCATAGAAGAAGCCATTAATATGAAAGTTTTTTTTTTTTTGAAAGGACTAAAGATTTGCTGCTGTTATTAATACCAGCTTTCTGTAGTTGCATAGTAAAAGGACCTATAGGAAACTGTTTTATTAACAGAATAGAGTGTGAGTCCATGCATTAACTAACTCCTTTCTTTACAGTAGCGTTTATGCACTGCAGAAAACAATTGATTGCATTTATTTAAAACTTTCATATACACTTCACCAAGTAAAATAAGTCTTATGCAAATCTACAAAATGCAAAAAGCAGAGTGATATGTATAATATTAAATGTGTACTTTATAACATGTTTTATTGATTGATGTTCCTGTTTATAAATGATTTACTGAAAATTATTTGTATAATAATGTTTGGTTTTGAACTGATGTTTGCCAACATTTTATTATTAAAGCATTGCAGCATGTAAAATATTGCATTCAAGAACTGCATCTGTAATTCTGAGGCTAATGTAACGACAACACTGAAATGTCTCATATATTTCAGATGCAACAATTCCCTATGTTCTTTTAAGTTATGCAACCCTTGGACATGATACTGTATAAAGCATTTCAGTTTGTTGCAATTTCCTCCTGCTTTGTAAAACAGCTTTCACAGTATAAGTACTACTCCCTATTTCACTTTTTGTGATTTTTTTTTGGATATTTAACAATATTTATTTAATGCTTTTAGCTTAATGTATTTTTACTCCCATATTTATTAGACTGAATGTATGTTATCCTGCACTTATGCTGACATTGCATTGCTGAATATAAATCATTTGCACTATAATCCACTTTTAAATAGTTTAAACAATTGACTAATGAATCCCTTTTATGGAAAGTGTATATTTTATACTATGTAAAAATGTAAATGGATATTTTAGAAACCTCACTGATTAAAACATCTTATGATGCTGTCAAATTTGTTCCACGAATTATCAACAAATTTATTTTACATGAAATAAATAATAATCTTGAAAAAAATACATCATGAAGTGAATGATTTAATGCTGTCAAAAGCGAATGCATGCAATACTGCTTTTCCCTCTAGTTTTTGGCAGATCGTCATCAGCAAAGCCCTTGGTGATTCTGTTTACCCATAATCCCCTTTAGTTTTATATTGCAACAATTAATCAGAGTTAATGTCTATACTTTCTGCTGATTTAACTGCAAGAAATGATCTCTTCTGTTTATATCCTATTATAAGGATCATTACAAAATTGAAAAACAATTAACACTGGGTTTAATGCCTGAATACCATATAGCTAAAGTAATTGTACTAAAGGTCTACTAACTTTTTAATCAGGCATTTGGTAGCAAGCTGCTCAATATTAATTCTGTAAGAATCTCTACTAGAATACTAGAAGAAAGGGAATACGCTGTGTGTGCTAAAAGAGCAAAAGAAGAAAAAAATGTATTAATAAAATATTTTAGGTGGCACATAACCAAGAAAACAATGAAATGAGGGTTATCTCATGAATAATAATCAGAATAGTACAGACTAATACAATAACATTTGTCATAAAGCCTGTATATGTTCTATTTTATCAGATTTGACAAAATATTTTTAAGTTTTATATAATTAAAATTTCACTTTCTCAAATTAACAATAGATTATTGGATATGTAAGATTTTATGTAGGTCCATGGAAATCAGTTTTTAAATTCAGTGTTTAAATGTTAGCATTCAACAATAACATTTCATTATATATTGTGTAGAAATCTTAGAATAGCAAAATTAATAATAAATTATTGTATAATTTAAATGTCAAAATTCAAATATTTTCCCATCAGATTGGTATAGTTCATCTACTTTTATTTTTCTTGAAAACAGTGTTTCCTATAAAGGGGGGCCCTTGCATTTAAAGAAACAGTAACCACCTTGAAATTTGTATATAAAATATTAGTTTTGCATAATGAAAAAACAATATATATATATATATATATATATATATAATATTTTCATTCATTTTGCCCCATTTAGCTCTGAAAATTGAGCACTTTCTAGTTCTCTGAACTTGAAATGCACCCTGCTGATTGCTCAAGGCTATCTCAGCTACATATCTGTTCCTAAAACTGCAAAACAATTCAGATTATATAAAATGTATGACAGCGGCTAGCCTTGTTGTCTTTAAGCTCACACTGGTTTTTCCAAATAAGGCAAATGGTGGGTGGAATTTGGCTATTAAAAAATATTTGCAGCAAAAAGGATGTTAATTTGTCTTAAAATCCTTTAATACTTGGCTGATATGTACGGAAATGTCTTAAAATTGCAAAGTGTTTACTGTCTCTTTAAAGGGACATGCAACCCATTTTTTTTCTTTCATTATTCAGATAGAATATAACATGTAAACAACTTTGCAATTTGCTTCTATTATCTAATTTGCTTCATTCTCTTAGTATCCTTTGTTGAAGGAGCAGTAATGCACTACTGGAGCTAGCTTAAAACCAGTTATAAGAGGCATGTAGGTTCAGCCACCAATCAGCAGCTTCTGAGCTTACCTAGATATACATCTCAACAAAGGATACAAAGAGAACAACACAAATTAGATAATATAAATACATTTCAAAATTATTTAAAATTGCATGCTCTATCTGAATCATGAAAGAAAAAAAGGGCTTAATGTCCCTTTAAGTATGTGAAGAAGAAGCATATATTACAGTAGGGGTCACAAAAATCATAATTATACTGCAGATGCAAAAAAAATGTAAGATTCAAATCACATTGTTTAAATTATTCTTAAATTAGTTTCTACCTGTGACTCTGGTGACAGTGCAGCTTCCTGAGAGTGCTGTTTTGCACCCACGGCTGTGCATGTTACAGGGTCATAGGATGTGTGCTGGTCCGGCCTGAGAGTGCTGACCCCATCCGTGTTGTGTATGTTTGGGGAGATAACATAAGCCTGTGCACCCTTCATTTTTTCGCAGTTGTTTGATTGCGAGCCTGCATTGTGTGGCTGTTTAGGGACCCAGGTTTTTGGAAGAGACCTTGACAATGTACCTGTGCTTTTTCCATTTGGCCAGATGCAGTAACTAACTCTTCCATTGCTGCTTTTTACCTTAGTTGAGAGCTTGTAAGTGAGTGCTGGACTTTTTCTGTGTGCTATATTAATATATATATATATATATATATATATATATATATATATATATATATATAAACACATACGTCCAATCAGTAGATTAGCCCACCAAATGACAACTACCTGGGTGCAAGAATTTCATTATTGCTATCATCTATCTATCTATCTATCTATCTATCTATCTATCTATCTATCTATCAATCTATCGATCTTTAAATGTTATTATTATTCTGTGCCAACAGATTCTGCAGCGCTGTCCATGGGTACAAAGATAAAAGTACAGTACAATACAATATAAAAGACATCAGACAAAGTTTAACAAACAAATACAGGTGGAATTGAGGGCCCTGTTCCCCTGAGAACTTACAATCTAGATGGGTAGGAGGATGAGAAACAGGAGGTGGGGATTGCAAAGGTGGGAATAATGTTAGTGTGGAGTTAGATGAGGGCAGCTATAAGGCAAGTGGAATTAATTTGTTACTGATTTGGAGATAGGATTCCCTGAACAAAAAGGTATTTAGGGAGCATTTAAAGGAGCAAAGGTTAGAGGAAAGTCTGACAGCTCGAGGAAGTGTGTTCCAGATGGTTGGTGCCACATGAGAGAAGTCCTGTAGTCTAGCATGGGAGGAGGTGATGGTAGTAGATGCAAGGAGCAAGTCATTGTTGGATCTTAGGGGGCAGGCTGGAGTATATTTGTTAATGAGTGAGGACAGGTAGGGGGGGCTGCGTTGGTAAGGACTTTGTAGGTCAGGGTGAGAGTTTTGAATTTATTTCTGCTGTAAATGGGGAGCCAGTAAAGGGACTCACAGAGAGGTGCAGCAGAAACAGAGCATCAGGAGAGGTGGATTAGCCTAGCAGGGGCATTTAGGATGGGTTGAAGAGGGGAGGGGTGGGAGAGAGGAAGGCCAGTTAGTGGGTTATTACAGTAGTCAAGTCAGGAAATTACCAGGGAGTGGATTAGCTGTTTAGTAGTTTCAGCACTCAGAAACTGACTAATTTTAGAGATATTGCATACATGGTTGCAACAGGATGAAGAGGACAATTAGATGTGGGGTATGAAGGACAGATTGGAGTCAAGTGTAACTCCTAGGCAGCGGACTTGGGGTGATGGGGACATAGTGGTATCACCAACAGTGATTGAAAAGTTAGAAACTGGGGTAGGATTAGAAGGGAGGGGGGGATTAGAAGGAGCTCAGTCTTGGACATGTTGATTTTTAGGTGGTGAGAGGCCATCCAAGAAGAAATGCCAGATAAGCAGACACTGATGTGAGAAAGGACAGAAAGAGAAAGTGCAGGGGTGGATAGGTAGATCTGAGTATTATCAGCATAGAGGTGATAGTTGAAGCCATAGCCACTGATAAGTTTACCCAGTAAGGATGTATAAAAAGAGAAGAGTAGCGGACCCAGAACAGAGCCTTGAGGTACTCCAACAGACAGAGGCAATAGAGAGGAGGAGTTGCCAGCAAAGGAGACAGAAACTGACCTATTAAAGAGATAAGAGTGGATCCAGGAGAGGGCATTGTCAGAGAGCCCAAGGAAGCTGAGAGTCCGTAGGAGAAGGGTATGGTCAACGGTGTCAAAGGCAGCTGTCAGGTCAAGTAAGATAAGTATAGGAGTAGTGGCCATTGTTTTTAGCAGAAAGAAGATCATTAGTAACCTTGGTGAGGGCAGTCTCGTTGAGTGTTGGGGATGGAAGCCAGATTGCAGGTGGTCAAGCAATGTGTTGGAGGACAAGAAGTGGGTTAGGCGATCGAAAACTAGTTTTTCCAGCACTTTTGAAACTAGCGGAAGCAGTGAAATGGGTGGTAGTTTGGAGGAGAATTGGGGTCGAGGGAGGGTTTTTTGAGGATGGGGCTGATCTATCTATCCATACATAAACACACACATAGGTTAGGTTCCAGAAGGAATGGTTGTAAATTGAAACCGTTGTAAATTAAAACCCAGTTTATAATGTAAGTCAATGGGAAGTGAGGGAGTTAGGTTCCAGGCCCCTCTCAAAATTGGCATAAGTAACACCTAATACATTATTTTTAAAGATTTGAAATGAAGACTTTAAATGCTAAACAGCATTATAAACCTTATAAAATAATCACACAACACAATATATAACTAAACTAAGTTAAATGAACAAAAAAATTTGCTAAACACCATTATAAACCTAATAAAATAATCACACAACACAGACTACGTGCATTTTTCTGCAAACAGTTCTTTCTATGCATTCCAATCAGGACTGATTTATAGACAGGAAGATCTTTTTCCTTTGCAAGCTGCTCAATAGCTCAGGTCTGGTTAAACTGATTAATTTCAGCTTGCTTGGCTTGCATATCTTTGCTGCAACACAAGTGGACAGCTCCACCTACTGGCTATTTTAATCAATGCACTGCTTCTCAATTTTTTTAGATAGCAGTCACATGACTGAAAAAAAGGTTGTTATTCTGAAACGGTGCAAATTGAACCGTTGTAAACTGAGGGCCACCTGTATATATATATATATATATATATATATATATATATATATATATATATACAGTCCACCATTAGTTGTTGTTTTAGCAAAGTTTTAATGATGATCCATGATTATTTTTTGGTCTCTTTTTTAAGATACAAAAAAGAAAATACAGGAAATATGTACACAAAATAATAATGGGGAGACTGTTCTAAAACTGTTGTGAAGTTTTCTGAAGTAATCGGCTGGTATATTATACCAGGCTTCTTCAGCACTTCCCAGAGATCTTCTTTGGATTTACGTTGTCTTTTATTTCCTTCTCTGTCTAGGTGATCCCATACTGCTTCTAAATTATTCAGGTCTGGACTCTATGGAGGCTAGTTCATGACTGTCAGTGTTTTGTCAGCTGTTTTAAAAATGTAATTTCACTGCATTAGCAGTGTGCTTGGGATCATTATCATGCTGAAAAATAAAACCATGACCCTACAGACCCTAAACCATGTTTTACTGAAGGCCGCAAGCATTCATTCTTCCATCTCTCTCCAACTCTTCTTCTCACATATTGTCAACGATTGGACCCAAAAATTTCAAAGTTGGATTTGTCACTCCATAATACTCTTTTCCACTGATCTTCATTCCAATCTTTGTGAGCTTTAGGATATCTTAGCCTTTTCACCCTGTTCCTCTTCTGGAAACGTGGTTTCTTGTCTGCTACCCTCCCACAAAGACCATTCCTGATTAAGCTTCTTCGGACTTTAGAAAGGTCAAATTGGCATTCCAATGAAGCTGCCAAATGCTGAACCTGGTTCTTGCTGGACTTCTTCCGGTCTCTCAAAGAAGAAACTCGGAGAAACTTCTCATGAGATTTTGAAAGTTCTCTTGGCCTTCCAGTCCTTTTTTTGTCCATGACCTCTACTGATTCTTTAAATTTCTTTATAACAGCCTGAATACCACATCTTGAGTATCCAGTTTGCTGATTTCCCTTTGAGAGTGGCCTTGCTGATGCAAAAGTATGATTTTATCTCTAATAAAAAATAAAAAGGAAGAAACAACCAGTATGTATGTGGTTATTTAAAGAATGACAAGGTAGCACTCAAATCCCATAAAGAAAAAGTGGTTTTATTAAACTCTCTCCACAGGTGTCCACGACACCTAATTCACCAATTGAGTCAACGTGTTGTAAAAACATATATATATATATATATATATATATATATATATATATATATAAAACATACATGTAACAAGTATTACCATGCCTGGGGTGACATAGACTAAATTTGCATAAAGATATATTGAGCACATCAGTGTAAAAACACGCTCACTACAATCTGCTTTCCTTATTCATTAATAAGTGTGCAAAAAATTGCACAATGTAGCAAACTAATGTAAAATACAAACAGCATATATTATATGGACCTTCCATTTCAAGCACTTTGTGTGTAACACACGCTCCGTCAGAGTTCTTGAGGACCATAATAGCTTGCTACAATTGTGTCATAGCAAGCTATGTTAAAGAAGCCTCACCACATCTAGCGGTACTGTTCCTGTTTTTCCTTTATTGCGGGTCATCTACTGGATACAAACAAACCAACCATTTATGCTGGGCTGCAGCAAACACAGCAATCAAAACAGCTGATATCCTTAATGTGTGGTAGAATCCAGTATCACAATTCCTCTTCCACAGAAACAAACACAGGAACAAACAAGGCTTCTTGAGCTTGGAACTCCCGCTTGCAATCTTGAACCTTCTTAAGGATATTTCGGCAATTTTCACCATAGGCCTTGAAATAATGACTTGTTTCAAAATTTCCCGGTACAAGGAACATCAGACATGACACGTCTCGCCCCTCCCCTTTGTGGGCTAACCTTAGGGTTACATCAGATGCGGTTTGTTGTTTGATCCAGCCTTTTATAGCACCTGATAATGAATTATTTTTTATGCTCCTCCTTTTTACTTTAAAGGAACCATCAGCAACATATTCTTTTGAATTTACCAAGAATTTGTTATACAATAACAGTTAAAATTATATCAGTAATGTGTGCATATATAAATTGCATGTTATTACCTCAAAAAAGTTACTTTGGAAAGTGGCAACATTTACAAAATACCTATTTAAGCACATAGTTACAAACCAAACTCGACACAATAAAGCAAGATATAGTCGCTACGTATACTTTACGGATATATTAACAGGGAAATGGGATCAAAAACAAGAAGTGTACATAAGTGCTATACATGTTACAGAAAACATGAAAAATGAATCTTTTCGTTAAGGCCATAGGGTGCTAGTGTATGTAAACTATACATCCAGCGTGATTCATTTTGTAATAAAAGTTTATCAACATCACCACCACTGCGATGTTGTTTTATATGTTTAAATATATGGGGTTTTTTTTAATTATTGTTTTATATGTTGTTTACCTGTTTACTTTCATAATTATGAAATCTGAATTATGATGCATTTCAAAATGTCTAGCCACAGGACTGTCCTGTGCGTTTCCCTTAATGTCATCCCTATGCTCCCTCACTCGATCTTTCAAGTCTCGTTTTTTTTCCCCTATATAATACATGGGACATGAGCAGTGCAAAAGGTAAATGACACATATCATGTTACAGGTAATCCATCGTTTAATATCATATTGTTTACCTGTGTTTGTTTCAAATTTACAGTTTTTTTGTATAAACCTGCAATACACACAATGTCCACACGGGCTACATCCATGCCATTTCCCTTGAGCACCAAGCCATGTTTGTGAAGGAGTCTTCCTTTTATACTCACTTTGCACTAATCTATCTTTTAGGCTTGTTGCCCTACGTGCTGTTAAGAGAGGATAATCTCCCACATACTCCCCCAACTCAGCATCTATTGTCAAGATGTGCCAATATTTCTTAATTATGCACCTCAATTGATCCCAGTGTGAATAGTGTTTTGTAATTAAATGTACTTTGCCTGTATCTGTTATATCTTCATTATTTCTATAGAGCAAATCACTTCTTGTGCTTCTCCTAGCCCTAACCCATGCTCTTTTTATTTGTCTTTTAGAGTATCCTCTGTCTAAAAATCTATGAGACATATCTTTGGCCTGTTCCTCAAAGTCTCCTATGCTGGAACAGTTCCTCCTCAAGCGTAAGAACTGTCCAACAGGGATCCCTGTCTTGAGACTACCGGGATGGTGACTACTGGCATGCAAGAGACTGTTTGTGGCAGTAGATTTGCGATGTACCTTGGTATACAAACAATTACCATCTTTCTTAATGGACAAATTGAGAAAAACAGCTTCCTCATTATTGATCTCACTAGGGAGAAATATATTATATCCGTTGTCAGTATTCAATATATTTAAGACATTTTCTAGCAACTCTTTGCTGCCTTTCCAGAGAAGGAGAATGTCATCCACATAACGTAGCCAGAGTACCACATGTGCCTCCACCAGGGTTTCAAAGCTCGAGAATATTTATTGTGCTTCCCACAAGCCAAGATGTAAACAGGCATAGGTGGGGGCACTTGTGGCACCCATGGCAGTTCCCTGGAGTCAAGCTGAAATATATTATTATTCAAAATCAAATGCAATAAAGAGATGATGAAATCAGTGTGTGCCTTATATACTTGCCCTCTTTGATTGACAAATATAAAGATTCTACTTCAAGGGTAACCAACCAAGTGTTATCCAATACCATCTACGTTTCTCGGGACATCCTAGGTATCTTGGACATAGGAGGGCAATGAACTCAGAAAGGGTCTCATGAAGAAGGCTATATACCTGCTTCCCCTTCCATTGGCCCCCCTATGCCTGAGATAATTGGCCTGCCGGAGGTTTAATCATGCTCTTGTGAAGTTTAAGAATATAGTAAAATGTGGGCACTATGGGAAAGCTCTTGAACATGAATGCATGCTCTTTTCTTGTTATCAACCCTTGTCTCAATGCATCATTGAGTATAAACAATAATTCATTGCCTGATGTGTCAAAAACAGATCTGTTAGTCAGCTCATACTGTGCTGAATTTAGTAT
Organism: Bombina bombina; assembly: GCF_027579735.1. NCBI lineage: Eukaryota > Metazoa > Chordata > Amphibia > Anura > Bombinatoridae > Bombina > Bombina bombina. Next base: position 911,889,643 of record NC_069501.1, on the reverse strand, counting down.
TTGCCTGTGAACTTCAGCTAAATAGTCACTGTCGTTCATGATGACAAGGTTACCACCCTTATCAGAGGATTTAAAAATTAAGTCTTTTTGATTAAGTAACTCAGAGATTTATGTTCACTATGACTTAAATTATCATTTACAACCCCACAAACTTGTAGCTCCCCAATCTTGCTTTCTACGCATCTCACAAAACTCTGTATGTCTGGGGCGGATGAAAGAGGGGGAATATATTTTGATGGCATTTTAAACCTCAAAATTTTAGGATGATGTGGACCCCCAGGGTCCTCATCTTGATCCTCTAAGAGTGAAATTAAATCATCAATAATTTGTAATTAATGTCCATCAGCTTGCCTGGATCAGCCTTCCTATTCATAACTTTTTTAAGAACCAGCTTTCTAGCAAATAGGTTCAAATCTTTTATGAACTCAAATTTATCCAGGTCTGCTGGGGGGCAAAAAGACAATCCTTTGCTTAGCAGAGTGATCTGGAAGAGGGAAAGGGGGAAGGAAGACAGGTTCACAACTCTAAGGGTGTGAGGAGCATCCTTAGGTTGTGTACCGAGGATGGATATTAAGTCCTCTGATTCCTCGTTAGCATTCATGTACCTCTGTTGTTCCTGTATCTCCCTTCACCTCTCCTCCTCTTTGAAGAGCGTCCACCTCCCTCTCTTGCTTCTCCCACCCCTCCTTGATTTCCTCCTAAAGGGGAGGGTTCTTGTAAGATATTACTCATTTTTTGGGAGTTATCAGTCTCATTGTCTGAATTGTCAGTACCTGAATCATATGGATTGCGATTACTTCCTCCATTTCTATAAACATAGATCTTATTTTTCCTTTCATCATCTTGGTCTCTCATTAGTTTTCTATGCTTCCTAAATTTGATCTTATTTTGTAATTTATCAATATTGCGTTTAATCTTTTTATTTAATTTCTCAAAAGCTGGATCTGTAGCAAAAATATTATCTACTGTGTAAGCTTTCTCTACATCTATTTTGCTTTCATCCAATTTTAACTTATCTTCTGCAATCATGAGTTCCATTAATTCAAAAGTACATCTAGTTAGGATAGCATTCCATTTTGTGATGAAATCATTATCAGCATTAAGTCCCCTTAAATTAATACCAGGGTCCAACTTAATTCTTAGGCCTCTTGGTATTAATTTCTCTCACACATAATTTTCCAGACTGGCTATCTCTCACTTCAAATGTAATACTTTTATTGCTTTTGCCTTATATAATTTAAAGACTGTAAATACATCTTCACTTTTTTCATCAATGTTTTGTTCATCAATAACAATAGTTGCTTTAAATGCCTCACTGATATCACTCTGCCATCTCTTATCTGAGATTTTAAAAGCCATGTTATCACTTTCCAAAAAGTAGCTGCCATGGACACAGCAGAGAGAGCAAAAAAGAAGACAACCACTAATTAGAATATACAATAAACAGCGTATAAATACAAGCTGCAAAAATTCCAAAAGACAAAAAAATAAAGGTGTGTGCACTCTACTGATTTAAAGGGATAGTTTTAAGGTGCTTGCAATCATAAAATACAAATAATAAAAAATAAAAAAGTAAGAAACAACCAGTATGTGTGTGGTTATTTAAAGAATGACAAGGAAGCACTCAAATCACATAAAGAAAAAGTGGTTTTATTAAACTCTCTCCACAGGTGTCCACGAAGAAGAAGCCTTGTTTGTTCCTGTGGAAGAGGAATTGTGATACTGGATTCTAACACACATTAAGGATATCAGCCGTTTTGATTTCTGTGTTTGCTGCAGCCCAGCAGAAATGTATGGTTTGTTTGAATCCAGTAGATGATCCACAATAAAAGAAAAACAGGAACAGTACCGCTAGATGTGGTGAGGCTTCTTTAACATAGCTTGCTATTCTTTCCTGTAAGTGATATGACACAATTGAAGCAAGCTTTTACGGTCCTCAAGAACTCTGACGGAGCATGTGTTACACACTAAGTGCTCCAAATGGATGGTCCATATAATATATGCTGTTTGTATTTTACATTAGTTTGCTACATTGTGCAATTTTGTGTACACTTATTAATGCATAAGGAAAGCAGATTTCAGTGAGCGTGTTTTTACACTGATGCACTCACTATATCTTTATGCAAATTTAGTCTATGTCACCCCAGGCCTGGTAATACTTGTTACATGTATGTTTATATATATGTTTTTACAGCACTTTCACTCAATTGGTGAATTAGGTGTCATGGACACCTGTGGAGAGAGTTTAATAAAACCACTTTTTCTTTATGGAATTTGAATGCTGCCTTGTCATTCTTTAAATAACCACATACATACGGGTTGTTTCTTCCTTTTTTATTTTTTATTATATGCATGTTATGACTGCAAGCACCTTGATGCTATCCCTTTAAATCAGTAGAGTGTACACACCTTTAGTTTTTTGTATTATGATTTTATCTCTGTTAAATTCTGTGATCTTTGGCTTTTTAAATGGAATGATGTGATTGAAATTTGGTCTTATTATCAAGCTTCCAATGAATAAAACTCATACCACATATGTATATAATTCTCAAGCATGTCTTGCACAAACCTGGTGTAATAGATCTTTTTCACAGCAGTACTTTTGACATGAAAAAGTAGGACAAATACAGGTGTTAGCAATGACATTAATAAGGGTTCTATTTCCTTTGGGTTTACAAAAGCCAGGTTCCTGCTATTGCTCAAATGTAAGAGGAGGTGACAACAAATACTTGCCACTTTAGCCTATAGAAACTGTGTTTTTCAGATTTGTTTCAGATTATTTTTAAACTGTATTCAAATACCCTATATTTCTGGTAGTTCAGTAGTAACAAGAGTTACAAGGACATTTATTACTGCTTATATTCGTAGAAACTCCTACATCAAAAAATTAGCACAGGTGCTACATAGTAGTTACTCTCATAATCAAGTTCTGCTTCATAGCAGCTAATCAAATAAGCATTACTTTCTATGTAGCAGCTACTCAATTAATATTCTTACTTGTTACATTATAAGCTATTTTTACAATTCCAAACTTTAGCAACTCAGTTGCAGGTTGTAATTTCATCTCAGATTATTCACTTCCATGTGGGGTTCACATGAACACTACTGTATAAATCCACAGTTGAGGCCCAAACACCAAGTATAAAAGGGGGAAAGATACAGAGACTCAAAGACATAATCAAGCCCTCAAACATGGACACAGCAGAAATTGCATCACATTTGTTAAATTTAACACAAAGAGTTGATTTCCAGATTTAAGGACTTAGAAAATTGCAAACTGAAAATCAAACTCTTAAAAATCTCATTAAGGTTTCTATGGTAGCAAAACCTGCAACATTGGATCAGCCTGAACCCACAGTGAGTCCCCTATGAAAAATTCTCAGGAGACAGGTCACTATACAAAGCTTTTAAAAATGCTTGTTATCTACATTTCACCCTAAAAATTATTCTCCAGGCTGGATTAAGATTTGTACCACCATATCCTATTTGAGAGGTGAACCTAGAGGCAAGGAAATACATTTCTTGAGACAAATGACAGGATTCTAGATTAACTTAATTAATTCTTCTTGGCAATGTCTCTATTGTATGAGGACCCCAATAAACAGACTACAGCAGAATTCATAATAAGATTTGAGGCAAGGTAAATCCCAGTATAAGATTATATTGCTGGATTCAAGTGTTGGTGTTGTGACACAGAATGGAACGAAATTAGTCTTAGGAAACAAATTAGATTGGATTTATCTTCAAAAAAGGAACTCTCCAGAACTGAGTTACCCGCCACTCTGGAAGTATTAACAAAACTATCAGTTAACATAGACAGGAGGATCAGAGAGAGAAGAGCAAAACGCACCCAATCAGAGAATTTCTTTAAGAAAATAAATACAAACCCCAGTTTTTTGGATAAAAACACTTCTCTGGTAGAGGCCATGGATGTTGGCATTATAAGAGGACCCCTATCATTGAAAGAAAAACAAAGACACAAAAACCTTAAATTGTGCATGTATGGTGAATCCACAGTTGATGATTTATCTTCATATCTGTTGCTCCAGAAACAGGGTAATAAAGTATTACACACAACATATTCTCAGATGATTTAGAAAAGTGCTCTCACAGTGTTTTTTATGTGTCTTTACAGTGGGATCAAAGGCATATATAAGCAGATGCTATAATTCACTCATGTATATAAAAATGAAATCACATGTATAAAAAAAAATGTTTCTTTACATGTGAACGTTATTGATGAATTATCACTGATAACAGGATCTGTGGCACATCATACTATTCCTCTACAACTAATAACAACTGATGAACAAACAGAATATATCATGTTTTATGTAATCCCATCAACATTATACCCTATTAATCTGGGTTTACCATGGCTTACATTACATAAACCCTCCATTCTCTGGAATCCCATTACTGTGTCATTCAGTTCAAATTATTGTTCTAAAACATGTTATCCATACATATCTATACTACATGCCTTGTTGGTTAAGTCAGTTTAGGGTACATTTCAATTCATATATAGAATTCTCAGATGTTTTCGAGCCAAAGTAGGAAAAAACATAACTACCACACAGGCCTTATGTTTGCCTGATAGAGTTGATTTAGGTTGCTCTCTACCACTCATTCCATAATTAATAGAAAGGCTTCAAGATGTTACCATCTACACTAAACTTGACCTTAAAGAAGCTTACAACTAAAACATAATAAAAACCGGAGATGAGTTGAAGACAGCATTTAAAACTAGATATGGCCTATATGAGTATACTGTCATGCATTTTGTAATGTAATGCCCCTGCCACTTCTCAAAATTTTATAAATGACATCTTTAAGGATTTACTTGATGTTTGTGTTGTAATTTATCTAGATGACATACTCATACTCAAAAGATCACAGAACATTGCATGAATGTAAGATGGGTTCTATCAAAATTAAGAACACACCTTTTTTGCAAAATTAGAAAAGTGCAAATTCGAAGTAATTAAGATCTCTTTCTTAGGATATGTCATCACTCCTCAAGAAATAATAATGGACCCATAACAATACAAGCAATCACAGAATAGACAACACCCTACATCAGAAAAGCTTTACAAATATTCCTAGATTTCTACCATTTCTACATAAGTTCATAAAACCTCAGCTATAGTAATGTCTCTCTCTACCCTTACTCAAACCACCAAGTAAAGATGGACCAAAGAAGCTCAGGAAGCATTTGAATCACTGAAAACTAAGTTCACCATCGCTATCTTAAGATTTCCTGATCCATCTTTGCAGTATATATTAGAGGTTGATGCATCCTAATATGGTTTGGAAGCCATCCTCTCCCAAAAAGTATTACCCACTACTCCAATCCACCCAATAGCATTTTATTTGAGAACTCTAAGTAGGTTAGAACAGAACTATTCTGTTTGGGATAAGGAATTGCTTGCTATAAAAGCAGCTCTGGAAAACTGGAGACATCCACTTGAGGGAACTGCCTTATCCATCACTATAAACATCCGACCACAAAAATCTGGAAAATATACAAAACAATAAAATGCTATCCTTCAGACAAGTTAGAGGGAGTTTATTCTTTGACAGGTTTAACTACATCATCACTTTTCCTCCAAGTACAAAAAAGGAAAGGCTTACTTGATATGTTATCAATATGTTACTACTTGCAACACTTGTGCTTTATACAAGATAGAAAGACAAAGACCATTTGGACTGCCTAATCTATTACCCATACCAGAACAACCCAGGCAAGCAATATCTATCGACTTTATAGTACACTTTCCCAGAAACAACTCCATAATACTATCTTAGTAGTTGTTTAACCGCCTAATCAAGATGGCTCATTTCACATCTTTGCCTAATTTAGCAAATGCTTAAGAACAGCCTCAGAATTAATTTCATCCAATATTACATGGTTTACCTTCAAGCATCATCACCGATAGAGGATCCCATGCAGAATATTACTAATAGAAAGGAAATTGTCAAGCTCATATCATCCTCAAACAAAAAGACTGACCGAATGTATAAACCAATCTCTTGAGCAGTATCTCAGGTGTTATTGTACACATAAAGATGACTGGATAACATTAGTTCCTATGGAAGAATTTGCCTATAATAACACTATTAGTGCCACTACAAAGAAAACCACCTTCTTTGCTAATTATGATTTCAATCCATTTTTCTTATAAAACAGTCTAACTTCCTCATACTGTCCAGCAGTGACAAACGTGTTGCAGATCATCTAAGATGGTTTCAAAACTATACAGGAGAATACAGGAGAATAAGCAACAACAAAAAAAAAAAACTTACTATGACGTAGTCAAACCCCCCCTCCCTTCCTACTAGGTAGGGGACTTTGTTTGGACCTCCACTAAAAACCTCCGCTTGAACATACCTACAAAGAAGCTAGGAAACCTTTTCATTGGCCCTTTTCTTATTTTTCAAGTTATAAATTCCAACGCAGTAAAACTTGAATCACCTCAACAATATAGAATACATTCTACATTTAATGTACCTCTCTTAAAACCACAATGAAGTAGTACATTCCATGTCCGACAAATAATCATTTATGCAGAAGTAAGCTGCTGCAAGCCCCATTCGTCTCTTTTTGGAACTGCAAAGATTCTTGTGAAAGTGCAACACAATAAGTTTTGGATTTGAACAGATCTCAATATATTGCACATTCATAAGAATATTTGTGGCTCTGAAAAGAGATGTATGTGCCTTGCTGCAGCCTACTTCTGCAATCATTATGGAACAAAAAAATGAATGCACATACCTAACAAATAATATCATCACCTCTTGTTCAGTTTGAAGTTGAACAGATACTCAACTCTATATTCTATTGAAGGAAGCTGCAATATTTAATCCAATGCAAAGGATATGAAGAAGATCTTGGGAAGACCATGAAAATGTACATGCCAGAAGAAAATTTTAATTTTCCACCAACACCCAAAAAAAGCTAAACTGAAACCCTCAAACAGGATTCATTGAAGGGGGGTTGTGTTATCTATTTTGAAGTAGAAACCCTCCCTTTAAGCAGTGCAGTTCATCATTATTCACCTGGGAGTTAGAAACATCAAAACTCTCATTTAAAGGGACATGAAACCCAAAAAATGTCTTTCATGATTCAGATGGGGAATACAATTTTAAACAACTTTCCAGTTTACTTCTATTATTTAATCTGCTTCCTTCTCTTATTATCCTTTGCTGAAAGGTTTATCTAGGCAAGTTTAGGAGCAGCAGAGAACCTAGGCTCTAGCTGTTGATTGGTGGCTGTATATATATATCGATTGTGATTGGCTCACCCATGTGTTCAATTATAAACCATTAGTGTGACGCTGCTCTTTCAACAATTGTTACCAAGAGAATAAAACAGGTTAGATAATAGAAGTAAATTAGAAAGTTGTTTAAAAATGTATTCTCTATCAGAATCATGAAAGAAAAATATTGGGTTTCATGTCCCTTTAAGCCTAACAGCCTTCTTGACTAATGATTGATTGTTCAACAAGCTTCCACCATGTAGAGGGTGAATTCTTTAACAGCCAGAAAAAAATATTATCCTGTTCAAGGAGACCTCTCTGCCTGTTCTGCACACAGCCTTTGAAAATGTTACCTGCCCTCAGGATCGTTACTCATCCTCACCCACTCCAAGGACTATGTGAGATTTCCACAGAAAAGGCTCTTATCTATTAGTCACCATATGCAACAGGTTGTTGTGAAGACTGTGTATTTGCTATCTGCATGGAGTGCTCTGGGTGAATTTCATTTCCATGTAGATACAACCAGCATTGATACTATCCTGTGACTCATCTTAAGTTTTCTCGTTGCAGTAAAAACTCTGCAGTTGCTGAATTCCATGGTGTCACCAGACACAGGTTGAGGGCGGAGCTACCTAACGCCCGACACAGAGCTTCCCCACGGAGTCATTACCACACAGCCTCATTCCCAGATTTATGTTTATCTACGGGATCTACTTATTTCGATAATACAACTTACACAGAATTCCTGTAGATGTACTATGATAGCTGTTTATCATTTCCAAGGAATTACACAGCACAGCAGTCACAAGGCCATTATATTCATAGAAACTCCTCCATTAAAAAATGAACTCAAGTGCTACATAGTAGCTACTCTAATAATCAAGTTCTGATACATAATAGCTACTCTCATAAGCATTTTTTATTTTCTATTTAATAGCTACTCAATAAAAATGATCTCTTGCTACATTAGAGATCATTATTGTTATTGCAAAGTTGCATCTTATTATTTCATCTCAGGTTATTCTCCTTCTTGTGGGGTAACTACTGTGTAAATCTGCAGTTAAGGATCAAAATCTAAGTTTAAAATGGGAAAAGGAACAGAGACTCACACTTAGGCACTTCATTCATTTTTGACAAAATTAATTCACAAACATTATGTTAATGAAATTGGTTAAAAACAAATAAAATGCCTTGCAGCAACCCAAACATCTAAATATAACCATTAAACACATTATGACTAACCTCCTTACCCCCTCACAAAAATTAACCCCTAAACAACCAGACTCCCACTAGACTTAAAGGGATAGTACACCCAAAAAAATGTTTTGGCATTTTTTAAAACAAAATCTGCAAATAGCACCTATTAGCCATTATTTAGCATTTACATGCAATTTGCAAAACAAAATATAAATGCTGCCAAACCCTTCTTTTGTATTATTATTCTGCCAAATTGTCAATTTCTACCTAGGTAGAACTAATATTGCATTGCACATTCGCATTTGAAGTAACTTCTTGCAACGCATGCGCATATGCTACTTGTCTTTTATAGCTTCAGCCACGCGCGTCATCAATACCTCACCAAATGTGTGATGTAGGAGTAGGCGTGGTGTATCAGAACGATGAAGGAGAAAGTTATTGGCCCAAAACTGCAGCTCAGTTATGAGGTACATAATATATGTGCTTGCAATATTGTAGGCATGCAGATTCACTGTGCATTGCACATACGAGTGCCCACAAGATACAATACCAAAATTGAGGACCGTAGTTCATAAAAATATTCAAATTACATGATCAGTGCTGCAGTGCTATTGGATGAAGGGCTGGCACAGATTATTTGCAACTCCAGTCTACATGTATGGATGGTAATTACATAATTTTTTACACATTAAAGCTTTGTTGAAGGTAAGAATCAGTAGTTTTTAATCTAGGACACCTTACCTAAGTGATTATGTATTTTATAGTATGCTCCAAAAGTAAAGATTTCTAACCCTTTAATACCCTAACCCCAAACCACCTAAAGCAACTAGCCCCCTAACTGCTGTACCCCCAACTGCTGTAGTGTATTAGTTGGAGTGGGTGCCAGCAGTAAAGGGGTTACATGCAGTGGTGAGGTTGCAGATATTAGACTTAGTGCGGCCAGGGTTAAGTGTAGGGTGTTTTGGGGGACTGGTAGGGGGATAATGCAATATTTGTGGGTTGTTTTTGTTTTGTTTTTGAAAGATTATTGAACATATTTTGTTGATACACCTATTTGTTATTCTTTCAATTCATGTAGGTGGTAGTTTATTATCCATTTTTCTAAGAAAGCAGCAAATAATACAAAAATAATTGTTAATTTTTGCATTCATCTGAAAACAAGCCCAAGCACATCTCTAAACAAAACAACATGACAGCTTCCTTTATTATAGATATACTAAAATGTTATACTTAATCTGTCAATATTTGAACAACTAATATAATTTAAAAAATACAGCTGAATATTATTCTCAGGGTAAACTCTTTAAGTTTATCCTCATCTAACTTTTATTTAATGTCCCTTTAAGTTATAAAAAAATGGTGATTTCATCTGTAATAGTGATACTTGCTACCTATGAAAAAACATAATTTATGTAAGAACTTACCTGATAAATTAATTTCTTTCATATTAGCAAGAGTCCATGAGCTAGTGACGTATGGGATATACATTCCTACCAGGAGGGGCAAAGTTTCCCAAACCTCAAATGCCTATAAATACACCCCTCACCACACCCACAAATCAGTTTAACGAATAGCCAAGAAGTGGGGTGATAAGAAAAAAGTGCGAAAGCATAAAAAATAAGGAATTGGAATAATTGTGCTTTATACAAAAAAATCATAACCACCATAAAAAAGGGTGGGCCTCATGGACTCTTGCTAATATGAAAGAAATGAATTTATCAGGTAAGTTCTTACATAAATTATGTTTTCTTTCATGTAATTAGCAAGAGTCCATGAGCTAGTGACGTATGGGATAATGACTACCCAAGATGTGGATCTTTCCACGCAAGAGTCACTAGAGAGGGAGGGATAAAATAAAGACAGCCAATTCCGCTGAAAAATAATCCACACCCAAAATAAAGTTTAAATTATAAGCAGAAGATTCAAACTGAAACAGCTGCCTGAAACAGCTGCCGGAAGAACAAAAGAAGCCCCCTGAACTAAACGATGGTGATCTGTCCACCACATCAGAGAGTGTCGTACAATCGGTGTTAAAGATATTAATTGAGATATCTTTGTGTAATCCCTGCACCACTGGTTCAGCATACAGAGCTGAAGAGGTCACCTGTGAAAACGAGCAAAGGGGATCGTGTCCGATGCTGCAGTCATAAGACCTAGAATTTCCATGCATAAAGCTACTGAAGGGAATGATTGTGACTTCCAGGTCGGAAGAACAAAAGAAGCCCCCTGAACTAAACGATGGTGATCTGTCCACCACATCAGAGAGTGTCGTACAATCGGTGTTAAAGATATTAATTGAGATATCTTTGTGTAATCCCTGCACCACTGGTTCAGCATACAGAGCTGAAGAGGTCCCCTGTGAAAACGAGCAAAGGGGATCGTGTCCGATGCTGCAGTCATAAGAACTAGAATTTCCATGCATAAAGCTACTGAAGGGAATGATTGTGACTGAAGGTTTCGACAAGCTGATATCAACTTTAGACGTCTCTTGTCTGTCAAAGACAGAGTCATGGACACTGAATCTATCTGGAAACCTAAAAAGGTTACCCTTGTCTGAGGAATCAATGAACTTTTTGGTAAATTGATCCTCCAACCATGATCTTGAAGAAACAACACAAGTCGATTCGTATGAGATTCTGCTAAATGTGAAGACTGAGCAAGTACCAAGATATCGTCCAAATAAGGAAATACCACAATACCCTGTTCTCTGATTACAGACAGAAGGGCACCAAGAACCTTTGTAAAAATTCTTGGAGCTGTAGCAAGGCCAAACGGTAGAGCCACAAACTGGTAATGCTTGTCTAGGAAAGAGAATCTCAGAAACTGATAGTGATCTGGATGAATCGGAATATGCAGATATGCATCCTGTAAATCTATTGTGGACATATAATGCTCTTGCTGAACAAAAGGCAGGATAGTCCTTACAGTTACCATTTTGAATGTTGGTATCCTTACAGCACGATTCAATATTTTTAGATCCAGAACTGGTCTGAAGGAATTCTCCTTCTTTGGTACAATGAAGAGATTTGAATAAAACCCCAGCCCCTGTTCCAGAACTGGAACTGGCATAATTACTCCATCCAACTCTAGATCTGAAACACATTTCAGAAATGCTTGAGCCTTCACTAGGTTTACTGGGACACGGGAAAGAAAAAATCTCTTTGCAGGAGGCCTTATCTTGAAGCCAATTCTGTACCCTTCTGAAACAATGTTCTGAATCCAGAGATTGTGAATGGAATTGAACCAAATTTCTTTGAAAAAACGTAATCTGCCCCCTACCAGCTGAGCTGGAATGAGGGCCGCACCTTCATGTGGACTTGGGAGCTGGCTTTGGTTTTCTAAAAGGCTTGGATTTATTCCAGACTGGAGATGGTTTCCAAACTGATACCGCTCCTGAGGATGAAGGATCAGGCTTTTGTTCCTTGTTGTGACGAAAGGAACGAAAACGATTATTAGACCTAAATTTACCTTTAGATTTTTTATCCTGTGGTAAAAAAGTTCCTTTCCCTCCAGTAACAGTTGAGATAATAGAATCCAACTGAGAACCAAATAATTTATTACCCTGGAAAGAAAGGGAAAGCAGAGTAGACTTAGAAGACATATCAGCATTCCAAGTTTTAAGCCATAAAGCTCTTCTAGCTAAAATAGCTAGAGACATATACCTGACATCAACTCTAATGATATCAAAGATGGCATCACAAATAAAATTATTAGCATGTTGTAGAAGAATAATAATGCTATGAGAATTATGATCTGTTACTTGTTGCGCTAAAGCTTCTAACCAAAAGGTTGAAGCTGCAGCAACATCCGCTAAAGATATAGCAGGTCTAAGAAGATTACCTGAACACAAGTAAGCTTTTCTTAGAAAGGATTCCATTTTCCTATCTAAAGGATCCTTAAAGGAAGTACCATCTGCCGTAGGAATAGTAGTACGCTTAGCAAGAGTAGAGACAGCCCCATCAACCTTAGGGATTTTGTCCCAAAATTCTAATCTGTCAGATGGCACAGGATATAATTGCTTAAAACATTTAGAAGGAGTAAAAGAATTACCCAAATTATTCCATTCCCTGGAAATTACTTCAGAAATAGCACCAGGGACAGGAAAAACTTCTAGAATAACTACAGGAGATTTAAAAACCTTATCTAAACGTTTAGATTTAGTATCAAGAGGACTAGAATCCTCAATTTCTAATGCAATTAGGACTTCTTTAAGTAAAGAACAAATAAATTCCATTTTAAATAAATATGAAGATTTATCAGCATCAACCTCTGAGACAGAATCCTCTGAATCAGAAGAAACAATATCAGTATCAGAATGATGATGTTCATTTAAAAATTCATCTGAAAAATGAGAAGTTTTAAAAGACTTTTTACTTTTACTAGAAGGAGGAATAACAGAAATAGCCTTCTTAATGGATTTAGAAACAAAATCTCTTATGTTATCAGGAACACTCTGAGTATTAGATGTTGACGGAACAGCAACAGGTAATGTAACAGTACTAAAGGAAATATTATCTGCATTAGCAAGTTTGTCATGACAAACAGTACAAACAACAGCTGGAGGAACAGATACCAAAAGTTTACAGCAGATACACTTAGCTTTGGTAGCTCCAGCACCAGGCAGGGATATTCCAGAAGTATCTTCTGACTCAGCTTCAACGTGGGACATCTTGCAATATGTAATAGAAAAAACAACATATAAAGCAAAATTGATCAAATTCCTTAAATGACAGTTTCAGGAATGGGAAAAAAATGCCATAGAACAAGCTTCTAGCAACCAGAAGCACAAAATAATGAGACTTAAATAATGTGGAGACAATAGTGACGCCCATATTTTTTAAGCGCCAAAAAAGACGCCCACATTATTTGGCGCCTAAATGCTTTTGGCGCCAAAATGACGCCACATCCGGAACGCCGACACCTTTGCCGCAAACAAAACGTAAAAAATGACGCAACTTCCGGCGACACGTACGACGCCGGAAACAGAAAAAAAAATTTGCGCCAAAAAAGTCTGCGCCAAGAATGATGCAATAAAATGAAGCATTTTCAGCCCCCGCGAGCCTAACAGCCCACAGGGAAAAGTCAAATTTTTAAGGTAAGAAAAAATGATTAATTCATATGCATTATCCCAAATATGAAACTGACTGTCTGAAATAAGGAATGTTGAACATCCTGAGTCAAGGCAAATAAATGTTTGAATACATATATTTAGAACTTTATATAAAAGTGCCCAACCTTAGAGTGTCACAGAAAATAAGACTTACTTACCCCAGGACACTCATCTACATGTAGTAGAAAGCCAAACCAGTACTGAAACGAGAATCAGTAGAGGAAATGGTATATATAAGAGTATATCGTCGATCTGAAAAGGGAGGTAAGAGATGAATCTCTACGACCGATAACAGAGATCCTATGAAATAGACCCCGTAGAAGGAGATCACTGCATTCAAATAGGCAATACTCTCCTCACATCCCTCTGACATTCACTGCACGCTGAGAGGAAAACCGGGCTCCAACCTGCTGCGGAGCGCATATCAACGTAGAATCTAGCACAAACTTACTTCACCACCTCCATAGGAGGCAAAGTTTGTAAAACTGATTTGTGGGTGTGGTGAGGGGTGTATTTATAGGCATTTGAGGTTTGGGAAACTTTGCCCCTCCTGGTAGGAATGTATATCCCATACGTCACTAGCTCATGGACTCTTGCTAATTACATGAAAGAAACATTTGTTTCTGTAAATAGCTTTAAAAAAGGAGTTGAATTAAATGTAAGTAAATAGCACCACTTTTTTTTCTATGAAAGAAATATGTCATTACTTTAACATATAACACAGTGGACATTTGTCTTTGGTCTTTTCTTTCTACCTGTAAAATTTTGACATTAAAGATTTTTTTTTTCTTTCATCGCCTTTGAATTTGAACAAGAAAGTGTCAGTCTGAAATATCAAAATTTTGTATTAAAGATAAAAATCTTTAAGATTTTAGACACAATCCCAGGTGGTATCATTTTGATTTTGAACATAACTCTTAATTAACATTGTTAATATCACTGGAAGTTGTACTGACTGTGCCAGTGGTATCCTGCTGTGATAAAGGGGATATTGTACATATTGATAGACCCTTAGATGCTAACATAAAACAAAGATGATAAAACCCATTGGTGAATTGGCTGTCATTTTGGGTCTAAAAAAACAACAACAAAAAACTGCACTTTTATTTGTTACTTATTGTGTTAAATACAATAGCTAGAAAGGGTATTCTAAGCTCTGTACCTTGTAGAACTTTTAAACATAGTCAGTAAGGATCGATGATACACTTAATACTTTGTGTGAAGGCTAAAATTATAAAATAAGGTGCCGCATTAAAAGTACAGGTTATGTAAGCTGCTGAAGGAAAGCCAGCAGTAATTTACAAAAATGCAAATAAAACGCAAGAACTGATACGAGCCTAAGTACCTTGCAAAGATTATGGTTTTAAATGACTTTTTTCGTCTTCAATTTTTGTTTAATAGAGCTTATAGTTCCTTTCATCAGAATTATTACATACTTTGTATGGTTATTTGCATCTGCTAAATCTCAGGATTGTGATTTGTTTCACATAATATTAAGTCGGCGACAAACAGTATTAGAAAGTTGATCATCAGTGTAATGTAGCAGATGAAACACTACTTTCTTGACTATGTGAGCTGTTTTTCATGTCTTCAGACGAATTAAATATGAATAGAATAAAATGCATTTTATACAGTTTTGCTTTTTTTTCTGAGAGTAGGGATTAAAGGGACATAATGGAAAATAAACAGCCCTAAAACAATAGAATAGTCATTATACCATGTATATGAATATTAAAGGAACATTTAGCATAAAATTAAACACTCCATAAAATGTAACGTATATCTAGCTATAGAGTAGAGATTAAGGGCCCCATTTATAAAGCTGTGGATGCAGCTTCAGGGTCAGAGCAATGCAGCCATCCTGAAACACTAGTTAAAGTGAAAGTCAACCCTAGAGTTTCCTTTTCTTTGTAAAACGCTAGTGTTGACTTTCAGTTTAAGTAGTTAAAGTGGCGGAGTTAAATCATTATGTTTGACCAAATGAGTTACAAGCCCTGCTCTCATTCAATTGGTTGTTCTTGAGCAGGGGGAGCTGCTGCAAAAGCAATTTCTTGCTCGGTTTTAACTGCAGGCAATGGATGCTGCCCACTAACTGCAATGCCAGGTGGACAAGGTTCCCTGATTGGAGCACTGTCTATGCAAAATTTGATAAATGGGGCGTAAAAATGAATCTGAGTCTGTTTTGGAAACCTATTTATATTATTAATAAACTGAGTAAAAACAGTGCTAAGCCACTTTAAAGGGACACAAAAGACAATTAATTTCCTTCATGATTCAGAAAGAACATACAGTTTTGAACAACTTTCCAATTTACTTCTATCACCAAATTTTATTTGTTTACTTGTACTCCTTTGTTGAAAAGCAGGGATGTAAGCTCAGGACTGTGCACATGCCTGCAGCTCTATATGGCAGCAGTTTTCCAACAAAGTTATACATTAGCCAGAGCAGTAGGTGTCATGTAGTGCTCCAGACATGTGCACACTACCTATCTAGATATCTCTTCAACAAAGAATAATATGAGAATGAAGCAAATCTGATACTAGAAGAAAATCAGAAACCTTTTTAAAAATTGTATGCTCTGTCTGATCCATGAAAGACAATTTTGGGGTTTCATGTACCTTTAAATCTTTCAGGTACTTGCAGTTTAACCTAGGTTTAAAAATTGCAGCAGCCATAGCCATAGGGAGGTGCTTAAAATTTAATTAGTGTTCAATGTCTCTTTAAGGAAAGACAAAAAAGGAAAGCTTATTTCTGTTATTGCTATGTGCTAACAACAATTCACAATTATACCACATATACATGTACAGGATTGTGAGTGGTTAGCGAGGGTCTCTTTATTTTGAGTGGTCACCAATGGTCCCTTTATTTAAGAAGAATGGGAAATATACTCATTTTACAAAACAAAGCTGCATTATTCACTGCCAAAAATTTCACAGATCTGAAGCTGCAAATTCTTGCAGCTTCTAATCTCTTTAATAATTCTTTAAAGCTTAAAATATATAAAACATATTTTAGCTCAGTAACAATGTAACTTTGGTATAACCCTATGGTTTGCCCCTTGCTAAAGGATCCATTTATCAAATGCTGGTTGGTCAAGGGTGGACATCGAACCTGTCTGCCTCGCATCGCAGCTAGTGGGCAGCAATATGCTGCAAGCAATTATCATTGCAAAAGCCACTGCTCAAGCACAAACAGGTGCTGTCAATCACCCTGGTAAGTCAAATCCGGGGGGAAATGAAAGAGTTGGTGTATAGTTTAAGAAGCAGTGGTCTGATGACCATGCAAGCCTGAAGCTACTCCAAATCTTCATTTGCAGCTTCTTAAATAGAGCCCTATGTATGCAAACAAATGACTACAGCACATGGGGACAAGTTATATTGTTTAATAACAATGTAACCCCTAAACCTGTGTAAAAAGGATTTAATAGAAAATATGTATGAACTTTTATTTGCAATACTTCTATATTGTTGGAAGTTTATAAAATTGCATGTAAAACATAAAACATATGAAAATGCTTTATTACTACAAATTATAAAGGGATAGTAAAGTCTAAATTAAATTTCCGTGATTCAGATAGGGCATGTAATTTTAAACAATTTTCTAATATACTTTTATCATTAAATTTGCTTTGTTCTCTTGTTATTCTTAGTTGAAACCTAAACCTAGGTAGGATTATATGCTAATTTCTAAGACCTTGAAGGCCGTCCTCTGCATTTAACCATTTTTCACAGCTAGAGGGAGTTAGTTCATGTGTTTCAAATAGAAAACACTGTGCTCATGCATGTGAGAGGTAAAAAGTATATTTCTATAACAGTGTTGGTTATAAAATAACTGGGGAATGATAAATAAAGGGATCATCTTTCTTTTTAAACAATAACATTTTTGGTGTTTACTGTACTAATCATTTCTCAAGGACAACCAAGCTTGGAGTGAACTGTGTAATAGTAATGGAAAATGCCAGAGGCAGCACTAACTTTGGTACTTTCAAATAGTGCAACACTGAAGTTTTAACTATGGTATTTATTATGAGGTTAAACATGTGTTGACTTTTTATTGCATTTTTATTGAAGTTTAAAACATTACACACTCAGATATTTTAAACAATATCACATAAAATAAAAATAAAAAATATGATTGCACAATTCATGCTACAACATACTTTTGTTATACAAACAAATTATTATTTTAATTAACAAAAGACACAAGATGATCAACCTCAATGTTTTTTTTTATTTCTTTCTCTTTTATATTTGAAACCTGTTTAAAGAGAGACGATTAAAACAGTAATAACAATATATTCAATACCTCTCTAAAAAAATATTGCTATCATTAACATAAATTAAAATATGACACAAACATATAGGAAGTCCACAGGAAGATCATAGTTATCACTATCAATAATATCTTGTAAAAACATAAATCAAACTATAAATACAATATAAATTAAATTCCCATTAATTGTGTATTTATATCTGTATGAATGTATCTATGTATTGATTTCACTCTTTTCACTCTTCTTTAGGCAGCAAATATCCTGTTCACAAAGTTTCCTGATTGGTAAAATATTTGTTTTCGAGTTTTTTTTTTTTTTTTTTTTTTTAATTGAGATGATAGTGAGATACAATCATTTGATTTGAACAGATCAAATAGTAAAATGTACAGATGATATGATATCACATAGATATTACAGCAGATGGTATTCCATGAGAATTCTTGTTAGGTGATACAGTACACTTGACTATAAAAAATATCTCGAAATACGATGGTCTATATGAAAACTTTTAAGTGAACCATGTCATGCCTCAAATTTTAAGTTTTAATTATACTATATCCCCCCCTAAGATAGATGTACGGCTAATGGAGTGTTATCCCCGTGTAGTATATAAGGGCCACTTACGGACCTCAGGATTGTTATTGTCAACTATGGGGATTTTCAGGGGGATTAGGAAAAGTTAGGGTTTTCTAAGGATGTATTTTCCTCTGCTTACCAAGTGAGCTGTAACGGTGGGGGGTGGAGTGGCGCTGGCTTAACAATACTATAAGAACTAAGACAAAATGATTAGGGATGTCTATATATATATATATATATATATATATCCCTGAAAGAAGGTTATAACCTAAATTATAGGATAACAGAAAGGTCTTTGGAAAGGCACATATATTCATATGTGGTTGCCAGTAGTCATGATATAACTATAGGATAGCTGTTGGGGGACTATGACTGTATCTATTTTAGTGTGGTTAAATATAAAATAATGGCTGGGGGTAAATATTTGCTAGATCAGTACATATAAATAGATCACACCCGGGCATGAATTAGTCAGTAGTTAGCCTCATATATATAATTGGCAGAACTAGGTTTACCTGTAAAGATGTTAAGGAAAATGTAACGCTGCCACATGAGCATGGGCCCTATACCATGTGGCACAAAACTAGACATGTGCATGGCGAAAAAATTTGGTTCGGTTCGGTTCGGTTCGGATCGATTCTGAATTTTTCGAAGTTCGGTTCGGATCGATTCGAATTCGGAAAATTCTGAATCGATTCGTTTTGGATTCGTTTCGGATTAATTCGGATTTGAAGAAATTCGGCTGGATTCGGTTCGATTTGGTTCGATTCGGTTTCGTAAATTCGGCATTTCGGTAAGTGTTAGGTGGGATTAGACTAGTATTATACTGTATATTAGGGGTTAACTTAACATACTGTACAATACTAGTGTAATCCCAATGGCCATCCGAATTTACGAATCGATTTGATTCGGTTTGATTCGGAAAAGAATTTTCAGAATTTCCGAATCGAACCGAATCGCACATGTCTACACAAAACCTAAGTTCTAAATGTTAATTTATTATGCCATATGACTAATACATTTCTAAGTCCAATACCAAGTGAATTCAGAGCACTATTGAGTTCCTTCAGTGTTTCACTTAATTCTGCAGCTATGATAGTTTATCACCTCCTAACATGTACATTAACATAATAACATTGGTATAAAACACAGATATTCAACTGACAGTAAGACTATATATAGTGTCCAACTGGACTAGCAAAAAGGTAGTGAAAATTAAAGAGTATAAGGTAAATTAGAGCTCACAGCTCAACCATAAGAAATTTTAAAAATGTATGCTAAATAAAAACATAGGTTATTGGCTTTCATATAGTCTGGTAGTTTTGTGAGTAATAACTGTCATAGAGACGTGTTAGTATGATAGACTGGAAAGGCTAGTCTATAAGTATAAAGAAATGTTATCCTATTGCTCTCCTAACTTGCCATCCTAAGGGGTCATTAGTGTCAGTTAATTGTAATAATATAGCTCAGGCACGGCTGTTGAACATAAGCAAACATATAGGTTACAGCATAATCAATATTATTACAAATAGGCACAGCTAACAAGAATACAATACGCATAATAACTGTGGGAAGTAAGAGCTATGGGTGCTGCATGAGATTGCAAGTGTGTTACCTCTATACAGTCTCAGAGTCAGCTTCATATCTGATCTCTTACTTAAAATATAAGACTATTAGCTATGAAAAAGAGTGTGCCTCATGACTTACATGAATAAAAAGAGAACGACAGGGATACATAAGCAACATAGGCCTGTGCAAACAAATTATACAATAGGAACGTCCTGTCGCAGACATAATTTTGCACACAGGAATATGTTTTAGGAACAGCTCCCGATAAAGGGGACTCCCAGCTGCATCTCAAAATTATTTAGCCTACGCCAACCCTGGAATCATGAGTTAGAGTCTCCGCTTTATCTTTACCAGCGGGAGAAGCAGTCCAAGGTAACTCATTGCCGTAGGATTGTTTGAACATCCACCGCAGGGACTCGGTGATGATATTTCTATTAGATGAAGTAAGGGAATGCAGGTACTTCAAACCCCAACTGGGAAAGCCGACCTCACCCTCCCAGCGGGGAATCAAAGCGGAGTCACTTTCATCAACCCTCACGGAAAAGTAGGAGATGGGGGTCACTGAATTGCTGCATCTCCTAGTGGCCAGGTGACATGGACTCCAAAGCCCCTGGTGAGTAGTTGTCCTGTAGACTAGAATCAAGAGCTGTGGGCAGGCTATCAAAATGGGAGTGGAGAACATATACACAATCCTGTTCCCTGTCTGTTTTTCTTTTCACGTGCAGTGCCCCAATGCGGGGTAGAGATGTTCCCTCTATATCCAGGTTACCCATTGATGATGGTGCAGGATCAGGTCTCACTTGAGCCGTACATTGGGCACCGACCTCCATAACTGCACCTTGTTCTTCCATAATAATAGCTTTGATTCTGCTGCTCATCCGATATCCGAACTCAACTAGTAGAGTATGCATAGCCTTATGGAACTCCTGCATCTTTAAATTGGTAGAAAGAAAGCTGTAGTATCTCCAGACTGCTTCCTATAGAATATCAAGTTTCTGTTATATAAATACACAGTATGATAAACTGCTGCAGGTCCCAGTTCCCCGGGGGATGAAATGTGCTGTATCCTAGGCCCGTTGAGTACATGTCTCATAGGTTGAAGAGGCTTTTAACTCCTGAAATGGTGATGCTCACCACATGGCTGTACTGAAGGTTATGAGCTAGTGGTGCATTCACAAGGCATTCGCTTTATCCAAAATATGTTCCTAGGGTAGATTTAAGGTCTTGGGTGTTTTTGGTAAAAATTAAAGCTTATATTTAGTAGATCACCCCAAATATTAGATCTAGGAGCCAGGAGCTCCCTAGGAACACGTCCAGTCACTTCGGTAGTCGGCTCTGCCCCCTGTTTTTGAGTTTCTAACCCAATAATGTTTCAACTATTCTCATTTGCAAAAACATATTAGTTCTTTTAATTCATTTTATACTGGAATCTTGTTGTTCAATAAACATTTATTTAGAGTAACAAGTTTTTTGGCCCTTTAAGCAATGCCTTTTTTTTAATTATTAATATTCTTTGTTAGATTAAATAGAGTCTAAAGTGTCAAAAGTATTTTTAAAATGCCCTTGAAGACATGAAGTTGTTGAAACTATTGATACATTATATGCAATACTAGGCTTGTTTGTGACTGTATTACCAACAAATTATATTCAGTGTATGCACAATGCTACATTATTATTTTATAATGCTATATGCAGATTGAATGCTGTCCTTGTTTTTTTGGTTTATATATAAATACAGTCTGAAACTTAGATATCAATAATAGACTTCAATAGCTTATATTGATCTGTTTTGGAAGAATGTAATGTAGAAATAACTTCTGTTTTGGGCATACATTTTCTTCTAATTAAAACTGTCTTTCTGTAATTCCATTGAGACTTGCTGTTCGTTTCCTAGGGTATAATAGTGTGAAATCAAGGGTGAATGAACTATAGCTTTACAATATGCATCTGTCAGTTCAAATAAGGTATTTTTATCTGAAATAGTTAATTTAGCACAAAACAATTTCATCCAATAGTGAAGGTAATTTAACTGTATTACAAACGGTATACATATGCAGCATTCACATGGGAATGTCATTTGACAGAAACAAGTGTAAATAAAATTGGGAGCTGGACACATCTATTATGTGAAGAAATATTAAAAAAAAAAATTTTTAAATTAATTTATATTATCCATTAACAGCCTGCAACTTGATAAAACATTTGTATGAGCTTTAATGCAGTAAACTATAACTTATAATTTTCTTTTCTTTTAAAGGAAAATATAGTGTAGTTTATCTTTATTACATCATCTTGATTCTGAATCGCCCTCTTCTAAAAATGTAATATTAGTGTAATTTGTATGCTAAATTTAGATTGCTAGTGTTAATTTTGAGCCATACACCATTAAACCAGTTGGCTGGTGTAAAGTGCTATAGGCTTAAAAGTTGACATTGTTCATTAGGTGTTAAAGGGACATGAAACCTAAAAATTTTCTTTCATGATTCAGAGAGATCATACAATTTTAAACAACTTTCCAATTTATTTCTATAATTTAATTTGCATCCTTTTCTTGTTATCCTTTGCTGAAAGGTATATCTTGGCAAGCTCAGGATAAGCAAAGAACCTAGTTTCTAGCTGCTGATTGGTGGCTGCATATATATATATATATATATATATATATACCAATTTTAATTGTCTCAATCGTGTATTCAGCTAGAAATTAGTAGTTGATTGCCGCTCCTTCAACAAATGATACCAAGAGAAAGAAACAAATTAAATAATAGAAAGTTGTTTAAAATTGCATTTTAACTGAATCGTGAAAGAAAAAAATTGGGATATATGTCCCTTTAGGCGTAACTCTACCCCAATTTTCATTTAGCCTTCATTGACTAGAAGAAAATTATTGTCTTATTGCATATTAACTTGCCTATGGCACCTTCACCTGTGATTGACTCAGCCGCACTGAATATTCAAATATTTTTTTTAAAATATTTAATAAACTATTTAATTTATAACTATGTCCTATGCTTAGCTAAAATCCTTTTTATTCATGGTTTTAAACTACATCGTATTTATATGATAAAGAATAATACATAGTTTAATTTATTAAAGGGACATGAAACCCAAAATAGCGCTCAAAAATAGCTGAAAACAAAAGCAGCCACCTTCTTCCACAGTCAGAGGTAACTGAAACATGCAAATGCACATATCTAGTTATTTTTAAAACCAGTTGGGATGCAAGGACATATGAAGATGAGGATTTAGAATTCCCCCAAATGAACATCTTTAGTGTCCCTCTCCAAACCATTATTTGGTACTGTATATGCATCTTGTATAATACTGACAGTATTCTAATGTATTATAATTGTATAAAAAAAGTATTATTTTGAAATAATATAAAAATAAAACATATATAAAACAATTTCCAATGCAGAGTGATGAAATGTTTCATTCTAAGAATTGTAAACTAGGAGTCCATTCATCTCATTGTGCCTCGGGTACCAAGGCCAATCATTTATTGTCAAAACAAAATAACAAAGTTCACCATGTTAATTAAGCAATTTAACTTAGTGCTATAACTCCAGGTGCACAGACTAATAGTGTCAATAGAAAATTGAACTCACTGGGGAAGTACTCATTTAGCAGAAACTAGAATTGGATCTATTTCACTTATGCTGAAACATGATGCAAGCAAAAATAACTAAAATATATATTTTTTGTGTGTATCAAGTACAAACGTAGGAATACTAATGTAACATTGTCTATATTTATCAAAGCTAGAAAAGTAGGTTAACAAAATGTATGAAGATAAACTGCTTGGTAAACAGTGCATGTATCTATTATTGCATGAACAAAATGTATTGTCTTGTTGAAATAAAACAGGTAGGGGATTTCTACACATTGAACAACACTATATTGTCACACGTCTAACAGCAGACAACATGTAAGGTATCGTAGAGAGATAAATATTCATTTTGATGTCAGGATTAGACATCTTTTCTTTGTACTTAGATTCTAAGCAATTTTCACAAATCCAGCCCAAAAATATGTTTTCAGTGTATCTGGGATAGAATACAGATGAAAATAGCTTCTTTAGACATTTTAATTTAGGTATTTCTACTCTTAAATGGATATTAAAGGGACATGAAACCCAATTCTTTTTATTTTATGATTCAAAAAGATCATGCAATTTTAAACAACTTTCCCATTTACTTCTATCATATAATGTGCTTCATTCTGTTGATGTCTGTTGTTAAAAAGCATATCTAAATATGCTCAGCATCTGCTGAATGGGGCTGCACATAGATGCCTCATGTTATTGGCTCACCCATGTGCATTGCTATTTCTTCAACTAAGAATTCCTAAACAATGAAACAAATTAGATAATAGAAGTAAATTGGAATGTTGTTTAAAATTGTATTCTCTATCTGAATCATGAAAGAACATTTTGGGTTTCATGTCCATTTAAACTTATGATATCTCATCAAGCATGTGAAAGATCACACTTTAAACATGTTAACATATTTGCATGTAAAAGGTTAAAGGGATAGAAGGTTCTACATTGAAATGTGCATGAGTGCATTTAATTTTCAAATAAAAGCATGTTTTGCAATATACTTCCATCATCAAAAATGCCCCTAGTAAAAATAATAACTGTTTTTCAGTAGGATATGCACATATGCTGTGTGGGCTTGTGCACCATTATTCAAGCTCAGAGAGCTGGCAGTGAAGTTAATTGTGTCTAGGAATACTTAATTTGTGTTATTCAAGTTACTGCTGACTCTCTGAGAATGTGTTTGAATACTGATGTACGGGGACTCACAGCATTTGTGCATATATACTACTGGAAAACAGTAATACATTTTACATGAAGCAGTTTTGCTAATGGAAGTTGATTGCAGAAATGAGTATATTTAAAACTGAAATGCAACCATGCTCATTTCAATGTTTACCTTTCTATCCCTTTAAGTTAAAGAAATATGCCAGTCAAAATTTAAATGCACATAGATGAATTACATCTTTAAAAAGAAACGTATTTGCAATATAAATGTATTGTCAAAATTGCTTCTAGAACAAGTTATCACTGTTTTATTGTTAACATGTTTCTCTGCACGTGCAAATGAAGTATAGCTAGATATTCTCAGTGCAACAGCAATTTTAATACTGCAGCTGCTCAGAGCACCAGTGGGGATTGTATCATGTCAGCAATTAACAAATCAAGTCATTACCAGATGATACAAACACCTTAGGTTATCTGAACAAGTGCTGTGTTTAAAATGCTGGTGCATGGTGCATACTTAAATAAACTTTAAAAACAGCTATAGCTTTTATTGATAAAGGCCGAAGGGGTGAAACGCGTAGAAGCTGATGAAGGAACCAAAAACTGTGTTAAATACACAGAACATAACACAAACTGATTTAAGGATACAGATGTTTTTTGGACAAAAACTGTTTTCTCGAAATGTTCTAAAAGAACGTATACTATCATTAGTCACTAATCCCTGCAAGTTTACTAAGTCTCTGGGTCACTATATATAACTTGTGTATACACTGATGACTTATCACTATAGTATATATCTGAAGGACTTGCTACTAGCAATATTAGAGACACTGCAAGGGTGTTTTGGCATTAATATGATAGTTTGTTCATATGTGTTTACCAATACAATATGTCTAGACCTGAAATTCAAATCTACACACATCCAGCCTATTTGCGGATACATCTAACCTATCATTATTTGCAACCGGTCACATGATTATACTCTGTGATGAAGACTAATGGATCATCCCAATTACAGTTATAGTGAGTAAAGGATTATAATAGTATCCAGGACATTGATGCAATATATACTAAGACTGCCTTAAGGTTTGTGTCTTTCATCAAGGAGTGACTTGCTATACTTATCAAGGAGAGACTTTTTAGAAATACCACAGATAAGATTATCCACTGATATTATACACCGATTTTATTGTATATTTTATACTGACATATTGTATAACTAATACGTTTGAAACGGAGGCATCCAATTTTATTATATGTTCCATTTTGTTATTAAATATGGGAAATGAATAGCTTCTTTTAGCGCTATCCTTATTTGGTAACATTATAGCTTGTATTAGAAGCATTTCTTATAATGCATACATATTACAAAAATGCTTCTATTTAAAACTGAAATGCATTCATTGGGAGTCCATTTTTGGCTGTAATGACCCTTTAAAGCTGTTAAAAATGATTTTGAGGATATCAGGAATGTTTGTGCACAACTCAGTTTTAGGAATAGAACACTCACTGGGGCCGATTTATTAAAGTGCGGACGGACATGATACGATGTAGCGTATCATGTCCGCCACACATTGATAAATGCCGAAAGCATACTCTGTCAGCATTTATCATTGCACAAGCAGTTCTTGTGAACTGCTTATGCAATGCCGCCGCCCTGCATATTCATGGCCAATTGGACGCTAGCAGGGGGTGTCGATTGGCCCGATCGTATAGGATTGGTGGATTGATGTCCGCAGCCTCAGAGTAGGAAAACAAGTTATGGAGCAAGTTTTAGACCGCTGCCTCATAACTGCTGTTTCCGGCAAGCCTAAGGCTCTCACAGAAACAGGGGCATTAAGCTCTATTCGGAGCTTGATAATTCCGCTCCACTGACTGATAAAGGCAATTGCCAGAGGTTTATTGGTGGGTAACACATATATTTTTAAGTGTTTTTAAGAAGAAAATGATGACTAATATCCCTTTCTAGATTTTCAATGACTCCAGAGTACATTGTTAAATAAATAGAATTAATAAATCATCAGGATAGCCATTTAGTTATCAAGGCCTTTTTCTGAACTAAGATCAAAATGTTAATCCTGACCATTTCAACTATAACAACGTACAAAATATCACCTACAATTTCTCTAAATGAGCTGATACGCAATTTGCTTTTTAAGCTGCTACTTTTACAGCCTTGTGTCCTGCTATGGCAATTACATTTATATGAAAAATGTTCCCACCTGAAATGTGTTAAATCCTTTAATAAGTTGGAAGGTTGCTATCATGAAATCTTTTATCCCTCCTTAAGATATACTGTATGTATTTAGTTCTTGATTTTTTTCCCTTGTAATATTTGCATTTGAAATAAAAGCAATTAACAATGTTATCTTCTTAAAGCAGTACAAATACAACATGTTTTTGCTTAAAATTCCCTTTAACTGTTAAAAAAATATAAAGATGAAAGCTTTCTTCTGTGTCACTACTTAAATACAATGAAATAATCATTACCAAATGCCTTTTCTAAAGTGGTGTTTATAAATTATCAAAAATCTGATGTTCAACCTAATGTAACCTAAATACAAAAATAAGCATTTTGCTGATTTTACTTACTTTTGGTTTGCTTTTATATTTCTTTAAATAATTTTGCTGATCCTCATATGGGTTATTGTGCCCTGATAAACCCAAATCAAATTAAAAGTTATCAACATTTGGGCATGTTACTAGCAATAGATTTTGAGACAAACTCTACCTAATTTTAAAAGCTTTTATGGTAAATATTGTGAACCAAGTCTTGTATATATATATATATATATATATATATATATATATATAGTTTTTGTAGTTTTTGTAGTTTTTGTTTCCCTACATACTCTTAATCAGCGTTACCCATATCTGTACTTTAAAAACAATATTGGCTTCTTTTGAAAGTTTCCCTGTTTGTTCTATTTCATTTGGATGAGGTTTTGGTGCATTAACATTTCAGCTAACACATCCAGGTTCTTTCAAAAATTATTCTTCTGATGACATTTTTGAACATGCAGTTAAAGAGGCACTAAAGTAAAAAGAAAAAAAAGAATTTTTTTTTTCAAATTTACTTTGATAAATGCACCCTTTCTGAGGCACCAACTCATATTATTATTATTTATTATTATCGGTTATTTGTAGAGCGGCAACAGATTCTGCATACTGTATATACAGTGAGTGCAGAATTATTAGGCAAATGAGTATTTTGACCACATCATCCTCTTTATGCATGTTGTCTTACTCCAAGCTGTATAGACTCGAAAGCCTACTACCAATTAAGCATATTAGGTGATGTGCATCTCTGTAATGAGAAGGGGTGTGGTCTAATGACATCAACACCCTATATCAGGTGTGCATAATTATTAGGCAACTTCCTTTCCTTTGGCAAAATGGGTCAAAAAAAGGGCTTGACAGGCTCAGAAAAGTCAAAAATAGTGAGATATCTTGCAAAGGGATGCAGCACTCTTAAAATTGCAAAGCTTCTGAAGCGTGATCATCGAACAATCAAGCGTTTCATTCAAAATAGTCAACAGGGTCGCAAGAAGCGTGTGGAAAAACCAAGGCGCAAAATAACTGCCCATGAACTGAGAAAAGTCAAGCGTGCAGCTGCCAAGATGCCACTTGCCACCAGTTTGGCCATATTTCAGAGCTGCAACATCACTGGAGTGCCCAAAAGCACAAGGTGTGCAATACTCAGAGACATGGCCAAGGTAAGAAAGGCTGAAAGACGACCACCACTGAACAAGACACACAAGCTGAAACGTCAAGACTGGGCCAAGAAATATCTCAAGACTGATTTTTCTAAGGTTTTATGGACTGATGAAATGAGAGTGAGTCTTGATGGGCCAGATGGATGGGCCCGTGGCTGGATTGGTAAAGGGCAGAGAGCTCCAGTCCGACTCAGACGCCAGCAAGGTAGAGGTGGAGTACTGGTTTAGGCTGGTATCATCAAAGATGAGCTTGTGGGGCCTTTTCGGGTTGAGGATGGAGTCAAGCTCAACTCCCAATCCTACTGCCAGTTTCTGGAAGACACCTTCTTCAAGCAGTGGTACAGGAAGAAGTCTGCATCCTTCAAGAAAAACATGATTTTCATGCAGGACAATGCTCCATCAC
This sequence comes from Bombina bombina, assembly GCF_027579735.1. Classification (NCBI taxonomy): domain Eukaryota; kingdom Metazoa; phylum Chordata; class Amphibia; order Anura; family Bombinatoridae; genus Bombina; species Bombina bombina. The sequence goes on along the minus strand of NC_069501.1, from coordinate 911,860,778 downwards.
ACTCGTCCAAGTACTCCACAGCGTTGCTGGCAAGAAAGGGTATAAAAGAAGAAAATCTAATGACATGGCCTCCTTGTTCACCTGATCTGAACCCCATTGAGAACCTGTGGTCCATCATCAAATGTGAGATTTACAAGGAGGGAAAACAGTACACCTCTCTGAACAGTGTCTGGGAGGCTGTGGTTGCTGCTGCACGCAATGTTGATGGTGAACAGATCAAAACACTGACAGAATCCATGGATGGCAGGCTTTTGAGTGTCCTTGCAAAGAAAGGTGGCTATATTGGTCACTGATTTGTTTTTGTTTTGTTTTTGAATGTCAGAAATGTATATTTGTGAATGTTGAGATGTTATATTGGTTTCACTGGTAAAAATAAATAATTGAAATGGGTATATATTTGTTTTTTGTTAAGTTGCCTAATAATTATGCACAGTAATAGTCACCTGCACACACAGATATCCCCCTAAAATAGCTAAAACTAAAAACAAACTAAAAACTACTTCCAAAAATATTCAGCTTTGATATTAATGAGTTTTTTGGGTTCATTGAGAACATGGTTGTTGTTCAATAATAAAATTAATCCTCAAAAATACAACTTGCCTAATAATTCTGCACTCCCTGTATGTATATTCCTTTTTTATACATAGCTTATAGAAGTTACTGAATTTTGTCTGGAAAAAAAACTATTTGATACTCATTTTTAATTTACAATAGGTGTTTCTGCATTGTCGTTTTATTTTAAATTTGTTAATAACCCAATTTTACTATATTAAATGCCTTTTTAACACTTAAATACATTTCAAGCACTTCCTGTTTACATATTCAATTATTTAGTGAATGATTTTAAAATACCAGATATGCCCACACATAAAATATATTTTAAAAAATATCAAAAAAATTGTAAAAAAGTTATTTGATTACTTAGAAAGTGTATTTATAAATACATTTATTTTACATAATTATATGGAATGGTTTAACTGCATATCTCTCACAAATTGAACTTGTTATAACACTATAAAAAATAAAAAAAAAGATAAAGGGACAACCAGCAAATTCCAAATGGATTTGTCTATGAGAGAGGCAGGGCCAGCATTACTGAGCAAAGAGTTTAGGACCCAGTGTCCTAGCAGGGTGACTATGGAGAGTGTATGAAAAGACTTTCCCCTTAAAGTATATTAGTATTTCAGACAGCTAAAATAATTAAAACAGGTGATTCTAATTGAACAAAGTGCCTTAGAAATGGAAGCCAAAAACTATTGAAGTTGAGTGTGAAATTTTGAAACAGCTGACAATAATGGATTGGAATTTGGCAATTCCATCCCATCATCACATCTAAGTGGTAAAAAAAAAATGTCATTAGATTTATTGCACAAAACTAAAGATACTTAATTAAAATAAACTTCAGTTTTAAGCAACTTTCTAATTTACTTCTATTATCAAATTTTCTTCTTTCTCTTGGTATCTTTATTTGAAAAAGCAGGAATGTAAGCATAGTAGCCGGCCAATTTTTTGCTCAGCACCTGGTTAGCTCCTTCTTATTGGTGTTGGTGCGGAATCAATAATCGTCCGTCACCTAAGCTTAAATTCAAATAAAGATACCAAAGAAGGAAAGAAAATAATAATAGTTATTAATAAAACAGAAAGTAAAATCAGTACAGACATAAAAAATGTTATTATAAAATGAGGGTCTGCAATTTTCAAAATGTCTGTTTTATACTAGAAAATTGTCTATTTTCTTGTGAACAATATGCTCTTCATATATCCAGACCATATTCGTATAAGATTACACAACCCTCCTTATCCCATAGGAGCAAACAATGCATGTGGTTTGGTGGAATTACTAATGCCTCTGCCAGTACTTGATTTTATATGGGAACATAGCTTATACCTTTTTAAAAATAAATTAGATAAGATATTCAGTAATACAAACAATAATTCCTATTTTCAGCAAAACAAACTTTAACCTTTTCACTAGATTATACTATTTTTCGCTATAGTAAAATAATTACATATCTGAAAATATGTGCAGTATTTCCAAATCTATGTGATTCTAAAACTACTTATTATTAGTATGCTTAGCAAAGATAATGTTTAATGCACTCTCATATTTATAATTTGACTGTATATTCTGTAATTGCATTTATGCTGAACAATGCTCAGTGGTTACACCATCTCTCATCATTTTATTTTAAAATGCAGCTGAATGTGAACTGCTGTTTTAAAACACAATTCATCTTCCACTTTATTGTTATCATTATTTTTTTCCATTTTTTTTTTGGTTAGCAGACAATCCAGAGTAGATGAAACACTTCAGTCTGTCTTCTGTTTGGAATAATTTGCTGCATAAATGGTAAGATTATGGGATAATGAAAAATCCCACGTTGATTCATTCCATTATCTAACATAAAAGTTGTCAAATCTTTGTGTAACAAGCTCTCAAAATAATTAGATTGAAACCTAAATCTGATTCATACGCTGAGATGAGTAAATTCATACCGCCGCTTTCTTACCTATTAAGCACTATTAAAGATTACAAAATAAAACTAGTGATTAACCTAACTTTATTTCATGCCATGAATGTTTTATGTAGAACAATATTTAAAATATACTTATATAACCACATAAAAAGATTAGTTACCTTTTATTTTCTTAAAACTGTGTTACCTAGTGGATATAATATTATACACATTTTTTTTCAATACTGTGGATGCTAATTTATGCTGTAAAATATACTCTAATGGTCCACTTGTTAAGGATTTGTCTAAATGTATCTGAATTAATATGCTTACTATTGCAAAAAAGTAATATTTTGGATTTCTTGATTATAATTCTTTAAAGATATTTTGACTGTGATTCATCAAATGCCAATGCTGCAGCATCACAATCTTAAATGCTTGTTAATGTTAATAGGAATATCTATATGATACACTACTAGTCCAGGTCTGTTTGGAATATTCTATAAAATCAACTTATTACTAAGGCCCTGGTGATAAAAGGATCATCAGAGTTATGAGAAAGTTCCTTTTTGGCCTTGCCAGTCTCACAATCCACAGATCTAGCGATATTTTAAAAGAAAGTGAGCTGACCCTCTTTTTTCTGATGAGTGTCAAAGTGCCTTCCATAGGAAATAATAGGGAAAGCAGTTTCAGCAAAAGTTTTCAAACTCCACTAGTGATCTTGGATCTTGGCTAAAGGGGTTTTTTATTCAAAGTATGTTTACACAACATAGGGCTCCATGTACGAAGCAGCGAAAGCTGCTCCGGAGCCTTTGTGGGGCAGGTTCGCATATGCGAGCCTGCTTCCCGCAATGCAAGAAGCAGTGGTCATTAGACCGCTGCTTCCTACACCTACGCCACCTCTTAGGTGGCGAAGCAAAATCACAGAGAGCACGCTCGCTCTTGGTGATTGACAGCCCCTTCAATCGCGTGATTTGTCGCGTGATTGAAGGGGCGGGCATTACACACTCCGATGAGTGTGTAATAATACATACAGCCCGTGTGTAGCGAAGGCGGGCGGACAGCTTTGCGAGTTAAGAAGCTGTCCGCCCGCCATTTAGTACATGGCGCCCATAGACTGTGTGTTTAGTAAAACAAAAAATGGCTACTGTGTAATAACAGTTCAAGTAATACATATGTAAATACAATTTTACTGTACAGTCAATATATTTCTCACAATGGAAACTTGTTGCTACTAAAAAGCTGGCGAGCCTGCTATGACTGAAAATGTGCATCCAAAATAAGGGCAGTGCTTTTAAAATTAGAAAGTCACTGCAATGTTTCCCATTAAAATACAGGCTACTCCTATGGAACGCCCAAGAAACTCTTGCGGAACGCCTATATATTTGTTATGTCTGCAATCTCCATAGTTAATAAAGACCCCCCCAAAAAAACAAGCCAATAAAAGCTGCGAGGACGTGGGTATATTATACATTTATATACAGTGATGTCTTTATATCTGTTTTATAGTATAATGCTATAACATGTATTTTAAGTCTTGTCATCATTTTAAAAACTGTTTTTACTTTGCTTTTGGTGTGTTTTTTAGAAAGAATATGTCATGTTCTTGATATTAATATTTCATAAAAGACGGTAGCCGTGGCATTCTAGTTTTAACAGAAACTTTTTTATGGGTTTTTTCATATTCTATTTTTTATGGCTGACATAAATGCTCTCTATATTGAATGTGTTATAATATTGCGACTGCAATGTTACAATTTTTTTATTAATATAGATCACATTTCTTACAGTGCGGTCTAATTATTCTAACACATTTAGAACAGTGAGAACTTATATTTGCTATAAAAATAAACTATAAAAAACCTGTCAATTTGAAAAAACATGATGCAAAGTTGCAAACATCAGGGCCTAATACTAAAACTGCGCATTATTTCTTCTTCTACTTCTTCTTCTTATTATTATTATTATTATTATTATCATCTACATATTATTAAATTGTAGACATGCATTTTTAAATGTTAATCATCAAATATAATATTTAAGAGTTTAAGAGATTTGGGCTATGATTCAGCAAACGACCAAACGGTAGCATCCCAGTCTTAACTGCTCTTGTCATGAATGTTCATGAATTTTTTAATATCATATCATCACCTAACCAATCATATATGGTTTATTATACTATAAGCACAACTATTAATATTTCAATTATTATAGGTGTTGTTTTTGGCCCAAGATTAACTAAACTATATCTGAATGCATAGTCTATTAGTCTATGGGTTAAATAAAAAAGATTGATAAAAATGGTATTAAAAAAACCCTATCCTTAAACTAAAGCCTAACACTAAGTACCTAAAAAAAAATAGCCATATAGTAAAACTAAAGTACTCTAAAAAAATAAACCCCCCCCCAAAAAAAAAAACATTGTTAAACATAAACCTAACACACTAGAACCCCATATTAACTCAACATCCGCCAGAGAGGAGAGTACCATGGACATACGATCGCCACAGAAGAGTGGAGCACTGCCAAGGACCCACTGCCACCCTTAAAGGGATAGTAAACCCAGTTTTTTTCTTTCATGATTCGGATAGAACATACAATTTTAAATAACTTTCCAATTTGTTTCTATAATCAAATTTGCTTCATTCTTTTGTTATCCATTGCTGAAGGAACAGCATTGCACTACTGGCAGGAAGCTGAACACATATAGTTAGCCAATCACAAGAGACAAATGTGTGAAGGCACCAATTAGCAGCAGCTCCCACTGGTGTATGATATGTGCATATTCTTTTTCAACAAGGGATACTGTCGGCTAGATTTAGAGTTTTGTCGGTAACGACCCGCATAGCTAACGCTGGCTTTTTTTCCCCCGCACCTTTTAAATACCGCTGGTATTTAGAGTTCACAGAATGGCTGCGTTAGGCTCCAAAAAGGGAGCGTACAGCATAATTTACCACCACTGCAACTCTCAATACCTGCTGTGCTTACGGACGCGGCAAGCTTCAAAAACATGCTCGTGCACGATTCCCCCATAGGAAACAATGGGGCTGTTTGAGCTGAAAAAAAACCTAACACCTGCAAAAAAGCAGCGTTCAGCTCCTAACGCAGCCCCATTGTTTCCTATGGGGAAACACTTCCTAAGTCTGCACCTAACACTCTAACATGTACCCCGAGTCTAAACACCCCTAACCTTACACTTATTAACCCCTAATCTGCCGCCCCCGCTATCGCTGACCCCTGCATATTTTTTTAACCCCTAATCTGCCGCTCCGTACACTGCCGCAACCTACGTTATCCTTATGTACCCCTAATCTGCTGCCCCTAACACCGCCGACCCCTATATTATATTTATTAACCCCTAATCTGACGCCCCCAATGTTGTCTCCACCTACCTACAATTATTAACCCCTAATCTGCCGACCGGACCTCGCCGCTACTCTAATAAATGTATTAACCCCTAAAGCTAAGTCTAACCCTAACACTAACACCCCATAAATTAAATATAATTTAAATCTAACTAAATTATTGTTAGAAATCACACTTTAAATATGTTTGTATTTACAGCTTATTCAGTTTAAATTGTAACTAATTTTATACAGAATTTTAAAAACAAGTTGCATTCCCCATATATGTTATTTTTTTGTTTACTACAATTAAGTTAACCCTTTCACTGCTGGGCCATTTTTTTTTGTTTACACATACATTTTAACTTTTAACTTCTGTGAGATACCCACTCAAATTATAAAAAAATACATATCACATCTCAATAACTTGTTCTATAGTGATTTACCACCTGGAAGCAGTCTCTTTTAGTCTAATAGTGATTTTCACAGATAAGTCTGATCCCCCCTAACAATGTCAGTCCAGGCAATCATTCTCTGAACATGGAACATGAGAACCCCAGATGCCGTTTCATCCTTCTTTGGGCCTCATCAGTGAGATGCAGCAATATTCATCTAAACACATTGGACAAGGAGTCCACATCTTGTTTCCCCATCACCCTTAGGGATACTTTCCGATGGTCATTATACAGATATAATAGCTTTTTCTATGGTGATTTGCCACCTGAGAACATCCTCTTTTAGCCCAATAGTGTATTTCACAGAGAAGAACTTTCCTGAAGTACATCAGTCTGATCTCGCCTAACAAGATCAGTCCAGCCACAAAATACCAGGCAGACCTTCTCTGAACAAGGAACATGGAAACCCCACTTAAAATATACCTAAGGTTTTCAGCAGACCAAGCAATTTTTAGAAAATATCTTTTGCAGAAATATAATAATATGAGAAAATGGCACTATATTAAAAGTAAAAAATAGTAACTAGTACCATAGGGGTAATTATTTCCTAAATATTTCAAACACACATTTTGCATCAATTCACTTTCCCAAAACAGCAAATATATATTTTTATACTTTATGGTATCTAATCAAACAAATATTACACAAATTTAAAATTACTAAAAATTCTAAATTACAAGAGGGTTAGTTTAACCCATTTTGAAACTGTATGCATGCTCCAATCCCTGTCAAAAATCACTCAGCATAGCAATCTGTAATCTGGCCCTAAATATCCTCGTGCTGATTCCCTGCTTATAGTATTTATTAAATGTGAACCAGGGACATGCAGTCAAGCAGTCAAGGAAGGAAGAGTCTCTTTGCCCCTACTCTACAGACCACCTCCCGATCCTCCAGTCTCTCTCCTCCTTCAGGGTAAGAAAGGCCAGCAGTGCCACAGTATTTACCCCTAGCCTGGGACAGGCAGTGGTAATGAGTTGTATGCACTGCCGGTATTGGGAACACAGGCCAGCGGTAAAAACTGTGGTGCTGCTGACTTTTCTAATCCACAACATTTTCTTTAAAAAAAATTTTTTTAATGAGAATGCTGTTGTTAAAAGAGAAGTTCTCTGTTAGTCCTAAAATGTTCAATTTAAGTTATTTTACATCTTCACTGCTGCAAGGTTTTTAAGGTGGACTAATAGCATAGCAGTGTTACTGAACTTTTTACTTATATTTATTAATGTTTGAATAAAGTGTATGTGTAGTAATTTGAACTGCAGTGTATGCAGAACAGATTGGTGATGGCTGATGAATTTTGTTATGATCTTAGGACAATAGGAAACGTCAATATGAAAGACAATGTTTTAATGCACTCTTGGTGAATGATGAATTACAGAGTGTAAGAAAAGTATTTAAAACAGTATAAGTGTTTAGGGATCATAAAATGTGTTGCCTGAAATGTTTTAGTATAATCTCTGCAGGAGGGATAATATGCAGTGCTAGTAGGAAACTGCTCTCAGAGCCATGTTGTTGATTGAACTGATATATCACTTCTTCAGAGATGTAACAAGTATTTAATCTGATTAGTGACTTCTGATGGCTTAGAATTTGAGTGCAAAGTTTCCTAGTTGATTTTTTTATTATTTATCTAGCATATAAACCAGATTGTGCATGCATTTTATGTTTTCTAAAGAAATATATTTGTTTTAATAATTTAGAAAGTTTTCTCTACCAAAAAGTTATCAAGAGGTTAAAGTAAAATACACATTTTCTTTAAAGGGACATGAAACCCAACATTTTTCTTTCATGATTTAGATAGAGAATATAATTTTTAAAAAAGTTTCCAATTTACTTCTTTTATCTAATTTGCTTTGTTCTCTTGTTATTCTTTTTGAATGAGATATATAGATAGGAAGCGTGTGCATGTCTGGAGCACTACATGACAGGAAAAGTGCTGCAATCTAGTGCTCTTGCTAATGTATATCATTGTTGCAAAACTACTGCCATATATTACTGCAGAAATGTGCACACTCCTGAAATTACCTTCCTGCTTTTTAACAAAGCATAACAAGAAAACAAAAAACATTTGATAATAGACGGAAATTAGAAAGTTTTTTAAAATGATATTTTCTATGTAAATTGTTAAAGAACATTTTTGGGTTTTATGTCCCAAAAATGGGTTGTATGTCCCATAAAAAAATTTTTTTGGAGCTAATCCTTGGCCATAGTGTTCAATACAAAATTAAAAAAAATAAAAATAAATGTGTCAGTATGCTGAATACAGCCTTTTAAATACTTTCTGTGAGAGTGGAACAATCTTATTTGGAGAAATAACTATTGTTAAGAACCTATTACTATTGCATATAATTAATAATGTACATCAGGGCTGTCCAAACTAAGGCCCTAGGATCACAATACAGCCGACCAGTATTTTTAATTGGCCTTATTTACTAAAAGATATAGTAAACATATTTTTCTATAGTCTTGTAATACATTAACATACCATGTGAGTGCATCTTTTTTTTAGAATGCATTAACACCTTGTTTGCTGCAATTGATTTTCAAAATGTAAACTTAACCAACCACATGCCTTTTTTGGAGGAGCCAGTCTGGACAAGTTAATGGAATAGTCACAGCTTGCCATGGTTATTTTGTAAAAAAAAAAATATCCATAGTTTTGCAGTTAGTTGTCTTATCATCTCTGCAGAATCTAATTAGTGGCAGGAATATGGCAAAGTTAGGCTTGAGAAGCTTGCTATGTGAACCTTGACTTTGCAGAACTAGAAAACGCACAATTTTATAGACAGAAATTACAGGAAAGAGGTTGAATAAATATTACATCTATATTGCAAAGGGGTTTTATTACACAGAATAAATACGTTTTTATTACAATCTCAAAATCTTTACTCTTCTTTTAATCTATATTTTTCTGCTCTTCCCATATGCAATACAGAGCATTCCTCTAGTTTGTGACAGTACAATTGTTATCTGTACTGTTTGCATATGTTTGTATTATATGTGACTTTTCAGTTACACATCTTGCTGTAAACTTTCTGATCTATATAGAGGTATGCACTTTTCCTAGAATTCATGCAGATTATAAATATATTCTCTGGTATGAAGAGGCAAGTTTAAATTCCAAAGTGGTCCTTCATTTGAATATATTACACATAGCTGAAAGTGTTTAATACAAAGATTTTTTTATTTTTTTTAAATGACATTATATTGTGCATGGTAGTTAAAAACAAGAAACTAATAATTGTCAGTTATAGAATTTTCCTATACAGAATAAACATGCTTTATAATGAATAAAGAAATACATCACACTATCCCTCTATGATTATTATTTTAATGATCAATAGTTCACAGGCAGCTTACAATAGCTGAAATTTAAAATCTAATGAAACCAAAAAGCTGCATTCATTTATCTCTACCATTATAACAAATATTTTTTTTTAAAAATGTCTTATGGGGATGAATTTGATAAATATTACCTTCAACCCATTAACGACTGGCATACCCTGTACATCTCCATTCGCTAAAGGTTTTACTAGCGCAGCTTCAGCGATAATGGAAAAGCTGTGCTAGTACTGCAGGCCTCACTTCTGGAGACATGTGTAGATATAGCGCGGTATTGCCATCATCAGCAAGACCTCCACTATATCCGGCGCATGTATGCGTAAGAAGAATTGAGCTGTAAGTCTCAATCTTCTTTGCCAATGCCTTTGGTTTGATTTTTGTGCTCTAAAATGCAAACAGTCTATATTTATTTAAAACAACAAATACTACCTTTCTGATTACAGTATTGTACTATATTTCTAATGGTTCTATGTATGCAAAATTATTAAAAATTATATAAAACTACCTTTAGGTATCATGTATAAGCTGTATTGTAGCATTATAATATTGCCCAAATCACATAATATATATTGCTGTTTAAACTTGGTTATATAACCTCTCCAATCTTTCCCATTTTAATGCAAATATTCCTAAATCCAAACTATTCTGAAATCAAAACCTTTTCCAGTCCCAAGCAGCTTGGGTAAAGGATTTTCTAGCTGTAAATTATATATATATATATTAATAATACAAAAAGATAAAGAGGCCACTATTGTCTAGCACTAGACTATAGCTCTATCATAAAACACCCCACATTAGCACAGAAAAGCAGGAGAGGAGAATAATTCACTATTCATAGGCAGTCCATCAGGGACTATACCACTAATGACCCCAAAACGAGCCCCAAATTTAAAGGACATGTTGGTCAACAGTCACTTTAGATCTACCAATACAAATTGGCTTACAGCACAGAGACATATAGATGGGAACTTCAAATGCACACACTGCTCTGTCTGCAGAAATATGCTAATAGGTGACAAGATTTATGACAATTCAGGTCTTCAACATAGGGTAAAGGGACACATTACCTGCAAAAGTGAAGGTGTTATTTATATGGTATCATGCAATTGCCCAATGTTCTATATTGGTAAAACATATAGAGAACTGAAGGAAAGGATTAAAGAACATAAGCGTGATATTAAAAATAACTGCATAAAGACCAGTAGTGTAGCTAGACACTTTATGGAGTTCCACAACAGCAATAAACATATCTTGCAATTCAGGGGCCTTAGAGCTAGTCAATATTAGGAGCAGAGGAGGTAATCTGGACCAAATCCTACTGTGCAAAGAAAGCAAATGGATCTTTAACATGAAAAGTTTAAAACCTCATGATAAGAAAGAACGAAGAAATAAATTTTGGTTCATTTTTATAAATAATGACATATATAGAGATCTCTTAGAGAATACACATATATGGAAAAGTTTGCTGATTAAATAGCAAGGAACATTTTGTACTATTTTTGTAATTTATTTCTATCTATCAGATACAACTGATATATGAATGATTTGAAGATGTTCAATAATAAATTAACATAGGTGGCTATTTTCTCCTTAAATGATTGTAATGTTGTATATTCTATCATCTGTAATAGACTTGTATTTGTAACAATTGTCAACAACATAATCAAATATGTATCATTTCACCAGGCAAGGAAATTTAAAACAAAGGCGGAGCGAATTGTTTAAAAGAAAGGAGAGGATCCTCTAATTACAACAAAGCCGGAAGAAACCCGTATGCTGGACGGGTGAAACGTGCGTAGCTACACAGCGGTATTTGTCAGCTGCGATACCGCTGATCTCTACAGATAGTTTGCAGGTCTTTTGGGCCACACGAGAGGCGTGCTTATGCACTCAAGTGCCTCTGGATGTTCGCAACCACCTTGGCCTCGACAGAGCTACAACTTTGCGGCAATCCTTAAAAAGGTGACCATACACCGGATAACCTACTTCGGAACAACGAAATAAAGCATACATGAATAAAGGTAACACAGCGATAAACCCAAGTCAACTGCAATATGCCTTAAGTGAACAGGCAACACAGCATTGTTTGAAAATCAACAGTGATAAAGGTAATACAGCTGTTTGTTACTTTCATGTTATGTATCCTTTGTTGAAAGATTAAAGTTTCGTCTGACCTGTTCCAATATCGAAAGGCATGATGGACTGCCTATGAATAGTGAATTATATATGGTTGCCAAGAAATGTTTGGGATAATATCGCTACCTTTATGTCTTTGGATTACAAATACAGGTTTTATGCTGTGGCCTAACATATCGATTAATAATGGTGGTTTGTGAACTCTAAATTGTTTCCTGGTGGGACTTACTGATATCTTAACGCTTGATACTGAGATTGTGTACCAAGAACAATATTGCCCAATATTGACTTATTTCCTTTGGAACGAATTGATGTATGAATCATATGATTATATATATGTAATTTACTGAAATGTTCCTGTTGCTAACTGGCAGTAGATATATATGTTGTTTATTGTTATAATAAATTTTAATATGCATTGGCTGAGGGCTAATATCTCTCCCTCTCCTGCTTTTCTGTGTTAATGTAGGGTGTTTTATGATAGAGCTATTGTCTAGTGCTGGACAATAGTGGTCTCTTTTTCTTTTTGTATTATTAATTCCTATTACTACCACTACTGTGCACCTTTAGTAATGTATCTCTAGTTTTGGGAACATTACATTTTGTGACTACTCTCATATATATTATATATGATTAATTTATACGAAAAAAAAAAATTGTACTTTTGGAAAGACCTGTGAGTGCCCTCATGTGTATCTTTCTTTATATGGAATAATTGAGGAGTTACCTGGGCAATTCATCTAAAAGAGAGGAGTGAGTGCATGTTGTGCATGGATTATATATATATATATATATATATATATATATATATATATATATATATATATATATATATATATATAGTATATATAATGTGAGCAAAAGTTAGAAACCCATGTGAGCCTATGCTTAAACAACAAGCATTCAAAAAGTTAGTGTTAACTGAAGAAAGGGGACTGTTTATTACTAGAAGTAGATCACATACGATGCCGGAACTCCCCCAGATAAGGGTAAAAACTTACATCCAGTCTCTCAGAGCAATCTGCCTCACATTGTCCCAACGACTGCTACTGCAGCTCTATGAGACTAGGGGATTGCTTCACAAACCTCCTTAGCCTCTCTGGGGAGTGCACTTGTCCTGTGGTTTCCACAGCCTCCTTGGTTCTCAGCATCTGAAAGATCCTACCCCTTTCTTCGCCTGATGACCAGTACCGCCTCCAATGATCACCTGCTGTGATCGAGTAGAACAGGTAGAACTGTGCTGTGCTGTAAAGTTTTCTGAACGGACTCAAAAAGGTACCCAGCTTTGTTCGGAAAGTTCATGAATAGAACATTTAAAGATAAACCGGCAAAGCATTTACTTCTTGATAAAAGTCCATATTTATTAAGCATCCATTAAAAAGAGAACAAAACAAACAAAATTGTATTTTAATGCTGCGGCCGAAACATGTCAGACAAACTATTACCTTCAAGCTGTTTGTAAATACAATTTTGTTTGTTTTGTTCTCTTTTTAATGGATGCTTAATAAATATGGACTTTTATCAAGAAGTAAGTGCTTTGCCGGCTTATCTTTAAATTTTATATATAAATATATATATATGATTCAGGAAGGTACTCTGTGAAAAGCATTTTATATATATTTATAGATATGTATACACACAAAATGGTTTGTTGTGACAGGCAGCTATTTCACCAATTAAGAACAAAGAAATTAAAAGCTGTGTGAGCCTAATTATCATTTGACATCTATTATTGATTCTAGCTTTTTACTGAACAAAGTGCATCCTTGTCTACTGTAACATTTGCCCAAAGCATGCTTTAGTCAGTGCCCTGTTATACTACCTGTAGTGCTTGATAGAAGTTCAAAGCAAATAACATTTTAAGGATGTGAAAAACATTAGAGATGTTTTTTTGACATAGATAATGCTGTTCATGTGGATTTAAACATTACAGAATGTGCTGCTGTTGCCAGTTTTATCCTTTGATGAACCAATGACTGATCCACTTATAGAGGGTTTGTTTAGATGGAGATTGTTGTTTGTCAGAACACCTAGAAAGTATATCTTATTTTAATTGCAAATTATGGATATGGATGGGTGAAGTATTTCCTCAGTCAAATCATATGATCCAAGATGTAATGTTTGTATTACTTGTTCTCTACTAAAGTATTTTATTTTGTGACAGGTGCAGTACTGAAATTATTTAAATATCATGTTCCTGGCTATATATTTTGCTAGGGAAAAAAAAACAAGTTTTTGTACTGATATTCCATTGAAAAGTGCATCCTTTAAATGTAAAGTTCCAAACTATATTTATTGCTAGAAAAAAAGGTTTGATAGTGATAGCCCGTTTAAAAGCTTCCATTAAAGGGACAGTCTAGTCAAAATTAAAGGGACAGTCAGCACCAAAAATTTTGTTTTTAAAAAGATAGATAATCCCTTTATTACCCATTCCACAGTTTTGCATAACACACAGTTATACTAATACATGTTTTATCTCTGTAATTACCTTGTATCTAAGCCTCTGCAGATTGCCCCCTTATTTCAGTTCATTTGGCAGACTTGCATTTTAGCCATTCAGTGCTCACTCCTTGGTAAATTCACGTGTGTGAGCTCAATGTTATCTATGTGAAACACGTGAACTAATGCCCTCTAGTGGTGAAAAACTGTCAAATTGTATTCAGATTACAGACAGCCTTCAAGGTCTAAGAAATTAGCATACAAACCTCCTAGGTTTAGCTTTCAACTAAGAATACCAAGAGAACAATGCAAAATTGGTGATAAAAGTAAATTGGAAAGTTGTTTAAAATCACATGCCCTATTTAAATAATGAAAGATTTTTTTGGTCTTGGCTGTCCTTTTAAACTTTTGTGATTCAGATAGGGCATGCAATTTTAAACAACTTTCCAATTTACTTTTATCATCAAATTATCTTTTTTTTCTTTTGGTATTCTCATATGCTAATTTCTAAGCCCTTGAAGGCCGCCTCTTATCTCAATGCATTTTGACACTTTTTCACAGTTAGACAGTCCTAGTTCATGTGTGTCATATAAGTAACATTGTGCTCACTAGTGTGGAGTTATTTATGAGTCAGCACTGGTTGGCTAAAATGCAAGTCTGTAAAAAAAAACTGAGATAAGGGGGCAGTCTGCAGAGGCTTAGATACAAGTAATCACAGAGGTAAAAAGTGTATTAATATAACAGTATTTGTTATGCAAAACTGAAAAATGAGTAATAAAGGGATTATCTATCTTTTTAAACAATAAAAATGTTCAAGTAGAACCCTCTTCTTAATGTGTCCACAACCTCAGAGCTTGCAGATGTCAAACATCCAGGATTCATTCATCCAGGATAACTGACAAACTCAGCACTCATTCAGTGTATTAAAATTTGGCAGCTAAAACTGCACCAGAGGCCCTAAAGGCATGCAGACAAGTCCCTTTTCTGAGTACCGTGTCTGCATGCACTATAATAAATGGGGGCCAAAGCATAAGAATGCTGTTTGGTGGAGAGAAATTAATGAAAAAAAAACCTTGGTAAAATCCTGTCATGGAATGGTACCTTTAAGTAGCCAAACTCTTATAAGTTCTCATGTCAGCTTTCTAAAATAATTTGATGAGCAAGCACAAATATTTGTTTCTCATTTTATTTTTTCAAAATTATGTTGATAATTATAGGGACAGTCTAGTCAAAATGAAACTTTCATGATTCAGATAGGGCATGCCATTTTAAACTACTTTCCAATTTATTTTTATCATTAAATTTGCTTTGTTTTCTTGGTATTCTTTGTTGAAAGCTAAACCTAGGTAGGCTCATATACTAATTTTTAAAGCCCTTAAAGGCTGCCTCTTATCTCAGTGCCTTTTGACAGTTTTTCCACAGTTAGACAGAGCTAGTTCATGTATGCCATATAAATAACATTCTCACTGTAGAGTTACCTATGAGTCAGCACTGATTGACTAAATTGCAAGTCTGTCAAAATAGTTGAAATAAAGGGGCAGTCTGCAGAGGCTTAGATACAAGGTAATCACAGAGGTAAAAAGTGTATTAATATAACCTTATTGGTTATGCAAAACATGGGAATTGGTAATAAAGGGATTATCTATCTTTTTTAAACAATAAAACATTTCTAGAATGCACTGTATCTTTAAGTCATACAGGAGTTGCATGTTCTTTTAATATTGAAAGATTGGTTCTTTTAATTGCTCAAATCCTATAATGTAAGATTTTTGTTAATACTAGTTGTCCGTATTAGCTGTTCCCACTTGAAATTACGGTAACAAATCCGAATCCAATATTCATCTGAAACAAATGCCCACATGGATGAAGTGTGCCTAAACTGAAAAAATCCCAAATTAATCTTTGACAAAATTAAATTTTTTGGCTGTGCATCCACAGCTATTTTCAATTTGTTAATTCTGAAACATAATGTATGAAGTCTAGTACTTTAGGGCTCTAGAGAGCTTTATCCATTTTGCTTAAAGGGACAGTCAAGTCCAAAAAAAACTTTCATATTTTAAATAGGGCATGCAATCTTAAATAACTTCCCAATTTACTTTTATCACCAATTTTGCTTTGTTCTCTTGGTATTCTTAGTTGAAAGCTAAAACTAGGAGGTTCATATGCTAATTTCTTAGACCTTGAAGACTGCCTCTAATCTGAATACATTTTGACCACTAGAGGGCATTAGTTCACATGTTTCATATAGATATCATTGAGGTCATGCACGTAAAGTGACCTAGGACTGAGTACTGATTGGCTAAACTGTATGACTGTCAAAAGAACTGAAATAAGGGGGCAGTCAGCAGAAGCTTAGATACAAGATAATTACAGAGGTAAAACGTGTATTATTATAACTGTGTTGGTTATGCAAAACTGGGGAATGGGTAATAAAGGGATTATCTTTCTTTTTAAACAACAAAAATTCTGGTGTTGACTGTCCCTTTAAATCTTTATTCAGATCTTTCTACAGTGGTCACATTATTCCACAGAATTAAGATGATTGTCACTTCCAGCTTAATGTTATTTAATAATTTTTCCTGATTTGTAAGGTTATTGGCTGTTGCATGAAAAGCTGGGTTATAGTTATACTCTATTTTTTAACTTATAGGAATATTAACTTTTTGTTTTGTATATTCAAAGCTTTTAGATAAACACAAAGTATGTAATTTTTAGATTTTTTGTTTCTGTCTGATTGACATTTTATACTTTAATATGTATTCTCCCCAAAAATATAAAGCTAGGTAATGCCAGACTCATTCTATCTTCCATTTTCATGATGTTACTCACAAGACAGATGGGATGCTTAAAGGGACATAATACTCTTATGCTAAATCACTTGAAACTGATGCAGTATAACTGTAAAAAGCTGACAGGAAAATATCACCTGAGCATCTCTATGTAAAAAAGGAAGATATTTTACCTCACAAGTTCCTCAGCTCAGCAGAGTAAGTTCTGTGTAAAAAGTTATACTCAGCTGCAGCCCAGCTGCAGGAAAAAAAAATGAAGAAATAAACAGCAGCCAATCAGCATCTTTTACTGTGATCTCATGAGATTTCACTTAACTCTCATGAGAATTCATAGTAAACGTCCTTTACCTGATTGGTGAAACAAGATGAGAGTGCACAAGGCTCATCCTTTCAGCTGTCCCAGGACAGACATACTAATATGCTGCTTAGAAATCCTTTACAATGGGATGTGGCTACTGAGGAACTTCTGAGGTAAAATATTTTTCTTTTTTACATAGAGATGTTCAGTCAATATTTTCTAGTCAGCTTTTTACAGCTATACTGCATCACTTTCAAGTGTTTAAACATTTGGGTATTATGGCCCTTTAATGGCCTAAGGAGGAACAAGGTTGTCAATATATTTTATTATAAAGCATTATTAGTTGGAAGAACTCAAAATCTAAACAGAAAGTATGATACAAAAATAGTTTCTGGAGTAAAATATTTAACAACCCCCTTTGGTTTTATATTGATGAAACAAAACTTACATTTTATTAGAAGAATTGGACACCGGCACTTTAAAATGTAATTTAACTGTATTCACTTTACTCCTCTTACTCAAGATCTCTTATTTTAACAAAACATAACTTTATTTCAAATATGTCCATATTGGATAAGCTTGGAATTAATGTTTCAATTTCCATTAATCAAAAACTTAACCTACGGAATTTTCCTGCATGTTTATATGAGAAATTAAAATATTACATTTCCTTTTATACAAATTCTAAAATGATAAGTTACTAAAGTATGCAAAAACAATAGTGAATGAGGACAATGGTTAGAAGGGCAATAACATTTATTGCTCAGCAGGATAACATGCACAGGTAGCTGCTAGTGGAATATTGTGAGAAGGTAATGGTTGGCAGGATTTATAATGTGCAGATTATGTCGAGGTCAAGTAATGACCAGATAATGGTCAGCAGGATACTATTAAAGGCAGGAACGAGGACAGGTAGGATATGACCACCAGAAAAGCAACAACAAAAAAAGTCCCACCCAAGAATAGCTAAGCTAACCATAAATTACATAAAAGGCATACTTAGCAACCAACACTAGAGGGAGTGTACACATGTGGCAACTAAACATCCCCATGGTTAAAGAAAGTAGTGGCAGGTATAGGGCCATATTACAAGTTGAGCTCTAAATATCGCTTTCATGAAAACAATATTTGTGCTCCACTGTGTAATACCAACGCATATTAGCGTTATAAGTTTTTAGCAATGTGAAAGCAACCAAATATATATAAAAGCATATACATATATATTTACAGGGAACAAACAGTACCCATAGACCGCAATGTAAAGGCACATTTCAGTACTGTTTTTTCTCTAACACCCCACTCCCACCAATTTTAGACCCCAAAATACCTCCTAGTGCATTTATTGTATTCACAAATAAAAGATGCTGCTCTCTTTATTTTTTTTAGTAAAATACACACCACTGTATTTTGGGGGCATTTGGGGCACATTTATAAAATAAACCAGAGATCTGATCTCTGGTTAATTATATAAGCGCTAATTGCTATTGCGAGCTCACAGTAGCAATAACCAGCAACTTGTAATGGCTAAACAATTAATTACAGGACTGAGTTGTGTAACCAGATTGCTCCACTTATGCAGCACATTTTTCTAGCCACTATGTTTCCCATTTACTGGATTGTACTTAGTAAATCAGATTGACCTACCCTTGCAGTACCTCCTTTTCCAGTTACCCTGTTTGTTTGCTTGCATGAGCCAATATACGTGTCCATTTTAGGACATCCTTGCTCCCTCCTCCAATACTCCCTCCTCCCTTCTTTAAAACTCCATGCTCCCTCCTGCAAAACTCCTTCCTTTCTCCTCACTCATCCAAAACTCCCTGCTCCCACCTGCAAAACTCCCTCCTTTCTCCCCCTACAAAACTCTCTCCTTTCTCCCCCTCCTATAAAGCTCCCTCCTCCATCCTCTAAAAATCTATGCTACCTCCCTGAAAACTCCATTGTACCTCAGTTATCAGACATCAGGTGTCAGACATCAAGAGTCAGGCATCAGGCGTCAGGTGTCAGATGTCAGACGTCAGGTGTCAGACGTCAGGTGTCAGGAGTCAGACACCAGGTATCAGACATCAGGTATCAGATGTCAGGTGTCAGATGTCAGGTATCAGACGTCAGGTGTCAGAAGTCAAGTATCAGGTGTCAGACATCAGGTCTCAGACATCAGGTGTCAGACGTCAGGCATCAGGCGTCAGACATCAGAAGTCAGACATCAGGTGTCAGGAGTCAAACATCAGGTGTCAGACATCAGGTTCAAAAAATATCTGTTCATAATGTATTTGCTTTTTTTCATCAGGCAATCATATAATCCTTCAACTATCAATGCCATCCTATTATATTTTTTTCTAAAATATTAGCTATCCACAGTCAGAAGCTTATATAGCGCAATCATAACTTTTTTTTTATATGTAATATTTGTTATTGTAAAGATTAACGAAAAAAATAAATATATATTTGTTATATTTCGAAAATATACATTTTAGCATGTAGTATATAACTCCTGAACAGATATATATCACAACATTTTAAAGATATACAAGGATGGCTTTGATATTTCATGGATTGTGGATGGCATTGATAGTTGAAGAATTATATGATTGCCTGATGCAAAATGCAAAAAATGCAAATACATTATGAACAGATATTTTTTAAACCTGATGTCTGACACCTGATGTTTGACTCCTGAGCATGGAGTTTTAAAGGAGGGAGGAGGGAGTATTGGAGGAGGGAGCAAGGATGTCCTAAAATGGACACCGTATGCCTGATTGCAGCTTCACCTGCATAATTATACTATTCCTATATGTTTCCTGTTTATGTGTATTTTATTGCTTATTGCATCTACTGCTTTGGAAATTGTCTACTTATATATGGATTTAGCCTCTTTGGAACATTTTTTTGAGAAAATGAAAAAACAATGAAATAAATATTACAATGACATCTTATAGATGAAACAAATAAACAAATGTTAATGTCCATTTAATGTATGCAAAATGGTAAATTTAAATAATAGATATTCTTATTTTGGTGCTTCAATTTTTTTATTTTTTTTTTTGTTGTGAGGATTTTTAGCTAATATCTGAGGTAAAAAAATTAAAGTGTTCTGATAAATTCTTACAATGTTTCACCTAGAAAGTCCTTGTAACAACTTCAAAGTGTAGTGAATTTAGGCTGATTTGTTAGTTGTTTTGTGTGCTGTACAAATCTTATTTGTATTCAATACATTATATCCCTATAATTCCTTATTGGTTAAGTTAAAAGAAACTGCATTCAAATGCAATCGGTAGTCCTCATCATTTGTGAATCAACTGGCAAAAAGCCTGAAAAAAAACAACAATAAAATGTTTTTATTAATTTTATTTTGCATGTTTTACCATTATATAATTTGGGCAGCTTTACTCATTACATGGAGGTACTTGTAACCAACCTGAATAGAATAGAAAAACAAAGAAAGTTTTGGAATGTTATACTATAATGAATTGAAATATGAGCCATTGTTTCATTGCCTGAACACGAGTCATCTATAGAAGGCACTTTTTAATGAGAAGTCAATAAACTTATCATGCATTAATAATAATTTAAAAGGAGTAATTAACATAGTTAAAAAAATCAATGTTGTAATGATTTTATGTTCCCTCTATCAATGTGCATATTTTTATTTTCTTTCATAAATTTTTAATCTCTAATTTGCAGACACAATAAAATATGTGCATAAAATCAATAAACAGAAGCCAAAGACAGGCACTATTGACAATCTGTGAGTTGTAAATACTAACGGAGGCAGAATCTTAATATAGCTGATATTGCCACCTTCTTTATGTTCTACTTTACCATGCAAAGACTAGACATAGCAATAGTTATGTAATCCACAGTGACACTTTGCATTTAAAACATACTTCTGTGCAATGAACCACTTCTGTGCAATGAACCACTTTGAACTTGTTTAGAATCTGACTCTAACCAGTCATGAAAATTTGCATATATATAAGACCAAGGTAACTTTAAATGGACAGTAAATAAAAAATGTATTTCCTATAAAGGGCCATATTACGAGTGAGGTGCTATGAGTTACGTGCAAGCAATATCGGGTTTATTGCGGCTGTTTGCATGCATCGGATGTATTTTTAGAAGTTTAAAGTAGACAATCTCTTGTATTTATTATTATTATTATTATTATTATTATACTTTATTTATAAAGCACCAACGTTTTCCGCAGCGCTGTCCATTAGTACAATTCATTTAAATAAAACAATGATATAAAACTTGTAAGAGACAAGACAACATCTTGCAAACACAGGTAATGTGAAAAAGTGTGCGCAAGAGAGCACCAAGCTACTCCAACCCTATAGTCCCTAACGTATAGGAAAAACAGATAAATGTCAGAAACAATGTGTATGGAGAAGTGCTAAAGAGCTAAAGGTGCAACAGTGAATCACAAAAACAGATATATCAACTGGCTATGCCAAAGAATTTATTAAAACAATTCCGATAGAATACATAAATGTAAATAGATGTAAAAATCGGACGTCTCCGATATAGTATAAAACCACAAATAAAATAAAATAAGTGCTGTTGCCACTAAGATAGATAAAGTCTCTGATATGGTGCTGTAATTGATGGTACAGGGGCCCCTCAAACACAAAGAAAGTCTCACCAAGCGAGATCCATATTAGGGTAAGATTAATATATATTACCTTCCTCCCATGGGTGGTCTAAAGTTCGACCAGCTTGTAAACTTACACCTCCGTGAGGCGCGTATGTGGCTCGTGACGTCACTGAACAGGGGCGTGGTCTCCAGGCTAAGATCCTATTGGTCAGGATCTCCAAGCGTGAAGTATAGCGGCCACTATATTGTAGAATTGAACAGGTCTCCGCTATTAGTGCAGATATGCACAAAGGATTAAACTTGTCATACAGCAACTTCGTAGGAACTTGCAGCTTGCTTTAGTTCCAATTTCTTCTTGCTGTCATTGGGCTCTGTGTATTCGATATCCAAAAACTTTATCCGGAACAGTGTCCTTCTCAGCACAGTCTTAATGCTCTTGTGTGGATATCATAAAACACAGGATAGCTGTGGCTTCTTATTATCCTTATCATCCTTATCATCATCATAGATGATAAGAAGCCACAACTATCCTGTGTTTTATGATATCCACACAAGAGCATTAAGATTGTGCTGAGAAGGACACTGTTCCGGATAAAGTTTTTGGATATCGAATACACAGAGCCCAATGACAGCAAGAAGAAATTGGAACTAAAGCAAGCTGCAAGTTCCTACGAAGTTGCTGTATGACAAGTTTAATCCTGCGTGCATATCTGCACTAAGAGCAGAGACCTGTTCAATTCTAAAATATAGCGGCCGCTATACTTCATGCTCGGCGATCCTGACCAATAGAATCTTAGCCTGGAGACAACGCCCCTGTTCGGTGATGTCACGGGTCACATACGCGCCTCACGGAGGTGTAAGTTTACAAGCCGGTCGAACTTTAGACCACCCATGGGAGGAAGGTAATACATATTAATCTTACCCTAATATGGATCTCACTTGGTGAGACTTTCTTTGTGTTTGAGGGGCCCCTGTACCATCAATTACAGCACCATATCAGAGACATTATCTATCTTAGTGGCAACAGCACTTATTTTATTTTATTTGTGGTTTTATACTATATCGGAGACGTCCGATTTTTACATCTATCTTTACATTTATGTATTCTATCGGAATTGTTTTAATAAATTCTTTGGCATAGCCAGTTGATATATCTGTTTTTGTGATTCACTGTTGCACCTTTAGCTCTTTAGCGCTTCTCCATACACATTGTTTCTGACATTTATCTTGCAAACACATACAGGAGGAATTAAGGGCCCTATTCCCGTGGGAACTTACAATCTAGAAGGGTAGGAGGTTGAGAAACAGGAGGAGGGAATGCATGATTGAGAAAGATGTTAATGCAGAGTTAGATGAGGGAAATGTAAGGTAAGTGACATTTTCTTTTTTTACTGAGTTAGGTGGTAGGCATCTCTGAACAAACAAGTCTTCAGGGAGCATTTAAAAAAGGAAATGTGATGCACTACAGAAGTCCTGCAGTCTAGCATGGGAAAAGGGGATAATTGAAGATGCAAGGAGCAGGTCATTATTGGATCTTAGTGTTGGTGGGCTGGAGTATACTTGTTGATTAGAACAGATAGGTAGTGGGGAGCGGTGTTGGTGAGAGCTTTGTATGCAAGGGTGAGAATTTTGAATTTAATTCTGCTGTGAATGGGGAGTCAATAAAGGAACTCGCAAAGAGGTGCAGCAGATACAGAGCAACGGGAAAGGTGCATTAGCCTTGCAGAGGCATTTAGGATGGATTGAAGGGGTGAGAGGTGGGAAAAAGGAAGGCCAGTAATTAGCTTATTGCAGTAGTCAAGTCGGGAAACAACAAGGGAGTGGTTTATTTGCTTTGTGGTGTTAGTGCTCAGAAAAGGGCAAATCTTGGAAATATTGAGTAGGTGGTTGCAGCAGGATGAAGAAAGCGATTGGATGTGGGGGACAAAGGATATATTTGAGTCAAGTGTAACTCCAAGGCAGCAGACTTGGGGTGATGGGGAGATAGTAAAGCCGTTGACAGGGATAGAAAAGTCAAGAGTCTGCATAGAGCTTTAGGGGGAGATTAGAAGGAGCTCAGTCGTGGACATGTTAATCTTTAGGTGGTGAGAGGCCATCCCGGAAGAGATACCAGATAAGCAATCGCTGACATAAGAAAGGACAGAGGGATAGAGAGAGTGGGGGTGGAGAGGTAGATCTGGGTGTCATCAGCATAGAGGTGATATTTGACGCCATAACTGTTGATAAGTTTACCAAGGAAGAAGTGTTAATGGAGAAGATTAGAGGACCCAGAACAGATCCTTGAGGTACTCCAACAGACAGAGGTATTTGAAAGGAGGAATCACAAGCAAATTACACAGAAAAAGACCTGTGAGAAAGATAAGAGTGAATCCAAGAAAAAGCAGTGTCAGAGAGGCAAAAAGAGCTAAGGGTCTGTAGGAGGAGGGCAGCTGAGAAGTCAAGTAAGATAAGTATGGAGTAGTGGCCATTACTTTTAGCAGAAAGAAGATCGTTAGTAACCTTGGTAAGGGCAGTCTCAGTTGAGTGTTTGGGGTGGAATCCAGATTGCAGGGGGTCAAGCAAGGATTTTGTGGACAGGAAGTAGGTTATGCGATTGTAAACTAGTTTTTCAAGGAGTTTTGATGTTAGTGGAAGCAGTGATATGGGGCGGTAGCTTTCAGGAGAATTTGGGTCAAGGGAGGGTTTTTTGAGTATGGGAGTGACCTTTGCATGTTTGAAAGAAGATGGGAATTAGCCAGTAGAGAGAGATAAGTTAAAGATATGAGTGAGAGCAGGAGTGATGTTCTAAGTCCGGCTTTTTACGTGCGTTGGGGTAGCGCGCAAATGAAAACAGTTTATTTCAACAACAATATGAGCTTAACCCAAATGATCGCAAAAAGCTTACTTCTAGCGGAGTTAACGCTTGAGCTCCACTTGTAATCTGGCCCTTGAATTTTTGAAGGTTTTCAAATAAATAAAACAAAGCTTTAACTTTGTATATATTTCCTATTCAGTTTTATGCACAGGAGCAGCAATGTACTAGAGGGAGCTAGCTGGTGTTTCATGGCTACACACATTTGCCTCTTGTCATTGGCTCCCCATATCTGTTCAACTAAATGCCAGCAGAGCATTGCTGCTCTGGAGCTGACTTAAACTATGTGTTTAACACCTTTGCAAATGTACAACAAACAGATATTTTTAAGAAACTGTGCATAATAAAATGCTTTAACACATTAGATTATTTTCTTCTGGCACTTTAAAGGGACATTCCAATCAAAATCTAAATGCACATAGATGAATTACATCTTTGAATAGAAACATATTTGCAATATACATAAATTAGCAAAAATGCTTCTAGTAAAGGTTATCACTGTTTTAGTGTTAACATTTTTCTCTGCACGTGCATGTGAAGCATAGCTAGATATTGTTACTGTACCCACATTTTAAATAATGCAGCTGCTCAGATCATCACTGGGGCTTGTATCATGTCAGCAATTAACAAATTGAGTAATTACCAGATGGTACCAGCACCTTCGGCTCTCTAAGCAAGTGCTGTATTTAAAATGCTGGTGCACGGTGCATACTTAAATACACTTTGAAACAGCTATAGTTTTATGCATGTATAATACAAAAGTGATTCTGTTCAACACCGAAATGCATCCATGTGGTTTGCAATTTTGGCTGGAATATCCCTTTAATCCCCTTTAACTGAACCAGAATACATACACACTTAAAATGTCACACTTATGATGATTGCACAAGTTTTGAAACTATACTTACTTACAGTCAAATACTTTACTACATGTGAGACTTAATAACAAGAGAAAATAATCCTGATCAGTTCTCTCTGATCTGTGAATTTATCAGCACATACTGTATATCAAGGCGTTTTGCTTTTTGATCTATAGAATTTAATGCAATTATATTATAATTTAACTTTTGGTGGGAAAAAAAACTTACACAGCTGTTAAATTCAAACTTTATCATCAGCAAAAATATTATTATATAAATCACAAAAGTGTTTACAATTTTTATTTCCTAGTGTACCAGACTCATTTCTATGAATATTAAAGAGGGTACATTGCACTATTATTTATAAATACACTTATTTCAAAGTACTGCTGATTTTAAAGATAATTCTGTAAATCTTTACATAAATACATCTAGATTATGCTATTTAAACTTTTTTTTATGCTAAGGGCAATAACTATGTAAATTACTTAATTCTACTTTGTAAGTCAACGCATGCTATTTTTTTTTTATTTTTTATTAAAGATATTGTGTTGTTTACAAAGTACATAGCACATCTGTCATCCCATGATGAAATTGCTTGCTTTATACAAAAAAAAAAAAAGAAAACATTGAATTTGTAACTGTTATGCTAGCATTATGTTAATGCTAATTGGATTTATGAAGTATTATTTCCAACAGATGTTATGGAATAGGTATATAAAACAAGGTACATTGTCTTACTTTACATATAAGAAAGTTTTGTATCATCAGCAAAAAAGACATACTATACACTGTAAAAGTTGAAAGAAAAAATAAAAATGAAATCTAAATTGATGAACAAGCAAAACCAAATGTACAAAAAGGTGTGTGAGTATATTAACTGTTAATCTCTACAGGAAGAAAAAGTATTGCAAGTCAACCCATTATGTATTGTTAAAAATCACTGTCAAGTTAAAAATAATAATAATAATAATAATAATAATAATAATTATATATATATATATATATATATATATATATATATATATATATATATATAATTATTTTTACATAGGAAGAAAAGTCTTCTTAAACAAAAAAAATAACAAACAATCTGGTCTGCAATGAAAGAAAATATGTACTCACTGAATGGTTGGTTATATGGATGTTTGATAATTCAGTGAACAGTGAAGATTTTTCTACTCAGTCTATGTGACAAAAGAAATGCAGAAATCCAATATGTGTATATGATGGTCTGTCAACAGAATTCATTTTGCTGTAGTACTGCATATTTATAGCAAGTCAAGAAAAAAAGAAAGGAAAATATTTTTTTGATATGTGCATTTTGTATTTTATTCTAATACATAAAAGTTGTACAGATTTTTTTAAATTCCTTTTAAATAAAGCTTTTTTTTAGAACTATGGTATTTGTTTTTAAAGAGACTTTATATTTTTGTATCACAAACCTTATTTACTATGCGTATGGGTTAAAGAGGTTAAATACATAACTAAAGTTTTGCTCAGGTTAGCCAATCTTGAATAGCAGTCACATGTGGCCAATGATTATCAGCCTTTTCTGCATGGGAGCTGTAATGTTTACTATGGTTTACACACATGGGGGGTAAATATATACTCTGTTTAATTAATTAGTATGTCATTTTTGCATTAAAATATATTATCCATGTAATTACTGCATAACTATATTTTATTTTTTTGAGTAAAAAAAAATAGCTAACATTGATAAGTTTGAGTCAAACTTGATGTACTGTGTGTGAGTAGAAACAAGGATATATAGTGCAGGCTGATTTTATGAGCAGTTGATGGGTTGCAGTTGGTGTGTGCACTCCCTCCCAAATAGTATTATCTCTATATATTGTATCAAAATATAACAGAAAAAAAAATAATAATGACAATTTTCCCTGTGGCGAAGAAGGCAGCTACACTATTTCTGTCTCAGCAATTGTTTTCATCATGACACACTTATTAATAATACTGTATCATTAATTTTTTTGAAATCTTTGTTGTATTGTTGGTATTGTGCATATTTCATGATGCAATTTAAAGGGACTCCGTCATCAAACAAATATTATTTTGTAATTCAATTGTATACATTGATTGAAAACTTTGTAATTTAAAAGTAATTTCTATGAAGGTATTTTGAGTAATTATATGTCCAAGGGATATCTTGTGGGCATTCATTTTATAAGGTCTATTTGGCTAGATTTGACAAATTCAAACAGTAGGCAGTATATATTACCTTAGTACATGACCTTTAAAGTCGTCAATCCCCGGCCTTAACCTTATAACCATTATAAGTTAAAATAATAACATAAATAAAAGAGTTACACACAGCTTTGGTATAAAATTTGGCCGCAGCCATTTTATTAACATCACAATTTAAATATTGAGTAATAAATATTTTCAAACATTTTCAAACATTTTTTCACAGAACATACCTGATGTTCATAAATAACATTACTGACAAATAAAACATAAACCACAGCGGTGCTAGTTCCCAAACCCACAAAAACAAGATGGCCGTTATTCAACAACTGGACTCAGCTATATCCCTGTTGAGTCCGTCCAAGTACACCTAAACTTTAATAGGGAACCCCTTGCCCCTATAAAACCAGTTGTCCACTCACCCCATGGAGAGGCAACTACTTAAAATCCTCCAAATCACTTGGCCATATTGCGTACCATATTTGTCTGGGAACTAGCACCCCCGCCTTGCTGCGACGAACACGAACAAGGAAAGAAAACAAAGATTAGGGAGGGAGGGAGGGAGGGAGCACTTTCTAGAAAGGTTTGATAATTATTCTGATGACAGATTCTCCCGCTCTTTCTTTAAATGCGTAACAGCGCGTGCTAAGCCCGCCCCCCTACAGTAACTAACCAATCACACCCAAGGCCTAATTCCTCCAACGGTCAAGTCCCCTTCCCGTTACTTCGAACTCCCAGGGGTTCCCTGACCTTTAAAGTCGTCAATCCCCGGCCTTAACCTTATAACCATTATAAGTTAAAATAATAACATAAATAAAAGAGTTACACACAGCTTTGGTATAAAATTTGGCCGCAGCCATTTTATTAACATCACAATTTAAATATTGAGTAATAAATATTTTCAAACATTTTCAAACATTTTTTCACAGAACATACCTGATGTTCATAAATAACATTACTGACAAATAAAACATAAACCACAGCGGTGCTAGTTCCCAAACCCACAAAAACAAGATGGCCGTTATTCAACAACTGGACTCAGCTATATCCCTGTTGAGTCCGTCCAAGTACACCTAAACTTTAATAGGGAACCCCTTGCCCCTATAAAACCAGTTGTCCACTCACCCCATGGAGAGGCAACTACTTAAAATCCTCCAAATCACTTGGCCATATTGCGTACCATATTTGTCTGGGAACTAGCACCCCCGCCACCGACTGGACTGACCGAACAGCCCAGTCCCGCCAAACCCAATATTTTTCCCAAAGCTTCTTTTATATCGAAAAGAAATAGCTGCAGCCCAAATTGGTTACTACTTCGAAATCTGGGTGGAAAACTACACCTCCCCCCAACCTCTTAACAAAAGAGCTAATTATTTTGTTAATTTTCTTACGACTCTTTTCTAGCCTATCATAATCCCTCGCTGATCTCCAAACCAGCCTAGGAGTAATCTGTGACCAAATTATTTTGATTTCAGGATAAAGTTCCTTTATGTTGCCCAGATCTCTTTTGATTCTTCTAACTAGTTCCTTTTGAGGAATCATACCTAAATCATTTCCCCCCAAATGCACTATCAAAACCTGAGGACGAGGAAACATTCTGCCAAAATCTAGAAACAACGGAAACAAGAGTTCCCAGCACATCCCCCTAATCCCAAACCATTTGACCTCCCATTTATCCACAGGACACCCAAGCTGAAGGCCGCCCATTTTCTTACTGGCCTCAGCATTGGCCCAGTATATAAACGAATGCCCCATCACCCATACGATCTTTACACCTAAAATAAAAGAAAAAGGAGTATTCAGGATGATTACAACTCAAACATTCCAAAACATACACTCTATTCAAGGGTTGTTTTTTTTTTTTTATATCCTTAAATCAGGTCTAACATAAGATTTATAACGACTTGAACCCCATCTACCAATCTTTTTAACTATATCCTCTCTGAGACCTAACATAGCGGCTTCAGTAGCAGCTCCAATCCGGAAAGAATGAGATCCAAACTCTAAAGGATTAAGACCCAATAAAACAATTGAACCTCTTAAAATGGCTCTAAATTGATATTGTGATAAAAAAGAACCGTCTGAATGAACCAACAAAGGGCCATCCTGCAAAGGCCGTATGGACCCATAAAGCATCATTACCTGACATGGACATATTTCACCACCACTAGGGAATAGCACTATGTTCTTGCCTTTCCCATATATGTCCGTTTTACTACTTCTCAGTAATATTTCTAATCTGTTATCATTCCATATTACATCTTCTTTTTGTAAACCACCTGAAACTTTTTTGCTAGGGCTTACCAATTCCGAAACTCTAAATGCCCCAAAAAAGGCCAATACAAAGGCCGTTCTAAATAATATTAATTCAAATCTTGATGCACAAATCTCTGCTAATACCACCCAAATTTTTTGAAGTAAAGAAAATGTAATAGGTCTTCTCTTATCTCTAACCTTTGTCTTTTTCTTCAAGCCTTTAAGAACTTGACGGACCCAAAAAAACCTTTGTAACATCAGACAAACCTAATAAGCGAAATCTAAAAGCAAGGGCCGCCAATCTTCTTTCCATATTAGATGGTGACAAACCCACATTTCCCCAATGCCACATCCATTCCAATAAGCAACCCGTGACATCATCATACCCTTCTTTAATTTCAGATTGACATAATCACATTTCCCATTCCTTCCAAACTGATACATAGGACGTCCAAGTACCTGGAGCTAAAGATTTTTTAATTACTTCAGCCAATCCTCCGTCCCAAGCTTCCAAAGTTGGACGGGAAACGTCGCTCCAACTACGTCCGCCTGAGGAGCCAACTCTCGAAAGCGAGACCACTGTGAACGAGATAAAGAATCTGCTATCAAATTAAGCTTACCAGGGATATGTTTTGCCCTGACAAAAACATTCATACTTAAACATTTCAGGACTAGCACTCTTAATAAACGCAAAACTGGTAATGATGATGCAGATAAAGAATTAATAGCAGAAACAACACCCATATTATCTGTATGAAACAATATGGATTTATTCATCAAATCCACTTCCCACACAAACAGAGCCACCAGAATAGGAAATAGCTCAAGGAAAACTAGGTTCTTGGTTAAACCTAAATTGACCCACTCTTGAGGCCACACTTCAGCACACCAATGCCCTTGAAAATAAGCCCCGAAACCAACACCCCCAGCTGCATCAGTTATCAAATCCAAATCAACATTAGAGACCCTAGCTTCCATGAATATTGCAACACCATTAAAATTTTTAAGGAATTCCAACCAAACTTTCAAATCATCCTTGTGACCTTTTTTAATCCTTACAAAATGATGAGGCTTACTAACACCAGACGTAGCCAATGACATTCTTCTAGAAAAAACTCTACCAATAGGAATGATTCTGCAAGCAAAATTCAACTTTCCAAGCAAAGATTGCATTTTTCTCAAAGTCACCTTACGGACCGCCAAAAATTGCTGAATCATTTCTGACAAATCCACAATCTTTTCCAGAGGTAGCCTACATTCCATACTTTCAGAATCTATTGTAATACCCAGAAATTTAAGGGCCGTAACTGGACCCTCAGATTTTTCCATTGCAATAGGAACCCCAAAATCAGATGCCATTGAATAAAAACAATCCCTTAATTTCAAACAAACGTCCGAATCATGGGGATCAACAAAAAAAAAAATCATCCAGATAATGAACTACTGACGAAAATCCAGACCTGAATTTAACAACCCATTCCAAAAAGGAACTAAAGCATTCAAACAGAGAACAAGAAATAGAACAACCCATCGGGAGACATAAGTCAATGTAGAGAAAACCCTCAAAACAACAACCCAACAAATAATGTGAAGAAGGATGAACTGGAAGTAACCGAAAAGCCGCCTCAATATCTACTTTAGCCATTAAAGCGAATTGCCCAGCCTCTCTAACCAACTTAACCGCCATGTCGAATGATGTATAAGACACAGACGATAATTCATCCGGAATATCATCATTAACAGATCCACCTTTTGGAAATGATAAGTGGTGAATTAAACGAAATTTACCAGGCTCTTTCTTAGGAACCACTCCTAAAGGAGAAATACGCAAATGGGGGATAGTAGAGATTTTAAAAGGACCTGCCATTCGACCCAAAGAAACCTCCTTCTCAAGCTTACTCCTAACAACCTCAGGCCATTCCCTAGCAGACTTAAGGTTCCCCCTGTAATGAACAATGCCTCCTGAAGATGGAATTCTGAAACCAAACTCAAAACCATGTAGCAACAACAAGGCCTTATCACCACAACCTTTCTGTTTAGCGTAAAGTACGAGCCACAGCTCCATCCCACTTAGCCTCACCGGAGTTAATCCCTTTTTCAGGAAGCTCCTGGGTTCCTCTCCATTTGTTCTTTTTGAAACACTTACTGGAAGGGTGGGATCCACCACACCCAGAGCATTCGTGTCTGAATTTACATGATGCTCCCCATTTACAGAACTTTTCATTGAAAGCAAAACAGAAACCTTTTTTGGCTGTTGCCGACGAACCGTTTTGAAGAGATCCGCCGGAACTCCCTCGAAAGGGCTGCGAAGACCTTAACGGGGTCATCACTTTTAGCCATAGACCCATATCACGATCATCCCATTTCATCTCAGGCTTAACCGACAAACGTTGTCTAAATTGTTCATCATAATACCACCAAGCCATACCACCATATGTTCTCTGAGCAGCTGCAATTTCATCTAAATAACAAAAGAGGGCCGCTCCTTGATCAGGGAACTTAACAGAAAATACACTAGCATAAATAACAAAAGCTTGGAACCAGTTAGTAAATGTTTTTGGTAATTTTCTGTAACGTCTTTTCCTTTCCTCCTCTTCCTTCTTGGCCGAACCTTTTTTTGAGTCTTCAGGTATCTCAAAAGACTGATCAAGAGGAAGGAGGGAAAATAATTCAATAAAATCTCTCTTGTATATCTTTTCTCTTAACTCTACCGTCAAATGCATGCCCAAAGGCCCAATAGAACACAAACAAGACCTGGCCAAAGCCGTGTCAGCAATCTTCAGCTCAGGACCCCCAGCCGTTTTATTATCAACATTAGCCCCCTTTTGCTGAGATAAACCGACCATTTGAGATTGAGGTACTGACCCTACATCCTTTATTCCCTCACCACCAATCCCTAATACCCTATTTTGGTTAGCCAATTCTGTGGGAACCCATGAATTGGCAACTCCCCCGGTGACTTTTGCTCCTTCTAATTTGGCTAACAAGTCCCTTAAACCCGCTACAACAGTTATAGATAAAGGATCAGCATGCACACCAACTGTATCAACCCCCACATTCAGATTCACCACACCAGATCCCTCATTACCTGTACTCGGGTCCTGAGTCACTGCAGACTGAACCCTTTGAGATGCAGCCGTAACCTTCTCTGTATTCTGGAAACCAGTAGCCCTGGGATCCGTGTTAGTCATTAATTGCTGCCCATTTTCCGTCTGTAAAAAAGAAACATGTGACAAACCCCCAGAAGGTGCCCAAATTCCAATGCCCCTACTAGCTGTAGACATACCCAACCTACTATCCACTGAAACACCCTTACCCTTCTTAGCTGATGGGACCTCAAACCCTTCTACCTTTAAATCCCCATACCTCTTGCGTTGTCTACCTCTACCTTGTATTCTCCCAATCCCAGACCTGTTTGGACGTTGAACAGAGTTACCGAGCTATGAAATGTATTATTAATACTCTGACCCATCATGCCCTGAAGACCAAAATTAAAATTGTTGGCCGTACTCACCCTTGCTTCTTCTCCCTTTTCATTAAAACGTTCCACCCCTGGAACGCCGTCCTCAATATCCAGCCTGATATTTTCCATCCAAGATTCCTGAAGACCATAAGCCTCCCCACTTAGGCCGTCATTTCCCACCATTAAAAGACCCTGGGAATTCTCAGGCCGTGACCCAGTTTCATTCCCTTCTAAAAGAAAAACATCATTAGTGACAGGTAAATTTTTAATTACTTCAACATTCCTATCCCTCAAATTTCTTAACTCGCCCTTTAAAGATGGATCACCCGTGACCCTGACTGACGGATTAAACTGGCTAATAGTGTTAACTACGTTGGGAGAAGGTGGAATAAAATCCTCCTCAGAAGAATCTAAATATAAATCTAATTCTACCACACCGTTATCAACCTCGGTATCATGCTGACTATCGCTGACTTCAGGCCTTTCCACCCTCTCGTCTAACACCCGATAAGCCTGATCTTCCATATTATTGCAAGGTCTTAAAATCTGAGTCGACTTAGAAACATTATGTAACTGTTCTGAAACTGCCTGAGGTATTTCAATCAGCCCTGATACAATCAAACCCTCACCTTTCTTTTTCATTAAGGCGCTACCTAAACTACATATACTCGCTTGTTCATTACCCCCACACGGAAAAATAGGCCTCGGCGGGCCGTCACTTTTACTAGCTTGCTTTTTTCCTCTAATTACTACTTTCTGGCCTAAATTGGCCGTCTTACCCTTAGGCAAAGAATCACCCTTCATTACAGGCTCAGTGAATTGTTCCGTAATGGAACAAGTGCTCCCGGACTGCATCACATTATCAGCAAACTCCGCTCCGGTCTGCCGACTTCCGGAGCTAGAACTTGACTTCTTCCTCACAGACGCCTTTAACCCCGGACTGGGGCTGGATTTTCTCCGACCGCTATTACCCCCTTCAGAATCCGGATCAGAACGAACTGGAGGCCTCGAACGCCTCGATGTTTTCGGAGCCACCTCCACGATATCCACTCTGGGTTCGACAACCGGGCTAAGCAATGGACGTAATTTTTCTTCGAGCCAGGTAGGGCCCATTTTTGCAGCTTCCAACTTAAGTTGGTCAAAAATCGCATCAAAATGCGACATCGCAGAATTACTAACTGACAAGCACAGCACTTTCTAGAAAGGTTTGATAATTATTCTGATGACAGATTCTCCCGCTCTTTCTTTAAATGCGTAACAGCGCGTGCTAAGCCCGCTCCCCTACAGTAACTAACCAATCACACCCAAGGCCTAATTCCTCCAACGGTCAAGTCCCCTTCCCGTTACTTCGAACTCCCAGGGGTTCCCTGTAATAAAATGGCAGCTGATGCTAAAACCTTTCCATCTTACATTATTATGGTCTTTTTCCTCTATTGTTATATCCACTGTGGGCTGTGCTAACCATCAGGTTTAGAATAGATAAACATGTCATGTTAGATTTTTAACTAGTGTTTTTATTTATTTTAGAGGATGTTAGGTTTTTAACTAGTGTTTTTATTTCTTTGAGAGGACTAAATTGTTATATATATATATATATATATATATATACCAATGTAAAATATGGGAAAATATTTGCCTAGATTTAGAGTTTTGTCGGTAAAAAACCGTGCAGCGAACGCTACTTTTTTTCCAATGCACCCTTCCAACAACGCTGGTATTTAGAGTTGTCTGAGGGGCTGCGTTAGCTCCACTTCAACCCTCAATACCAGCGTTGCTTACGGTAGCGGTAAGCTGGAAAAACGTGCTCGTGCATGATATCCCCATAGGAAACAATGGGGCAGTTTTGGCTGAAAAAAAACCTAACACCTTCAAAAAAGCAGCGTTCAGCTCCTAACGCAGCCCCATTGTGTGTTGCTTACGGTAGCGGTAAGCTGGAAAAACGTGCTCATGCACGATATCCCCATAGGAAACAATGGGGCAGTTTTGGCTGAAAAAAAACCAGCGTTCAGCTCCTAACGCAGCCCCATTGTTTCCTATGGGGAAACACTTTCTAAGTCTGCACCTAACACCCTAACATGAACCCAGAGCCTAAACACCACTAACCTTACACTTATTAACCCTTAATCTGACTCCTATAACAAGTGCATGTAACACCAGAGGGCGCTAATATGATTAAAAATTGTGTATACCCAATTTAAAAAGATTTTTTAAAAACAAATGAACAATGGTATATAGTAATGGATAATGGTACCTCATTAAATAAAATGTCCCAGTTTGAAAGTCCACTAGAAAATGTATAGTCTTATAATTGGACACATAAGTTCAAAATTTTTTTCTTGACTGTCGGCAGTGGACTCTCCCTGATTCAGAATCAGGATCCTTCTTTTTCCAAAACGAAGCCAATCTGTGTAGGATTTAAACACAAACAAGATCGACCATTGTGTGTATCCACAGACCCAATATATTTCACACAGCAGTATTCAATTTCCAGGGTACTCACACTTTTGCAGAGCACACCAGTGTGCTTGTGGGAACGGACTGGTTATCAGAGCAAACCAGCTTGCTCTCTCCGGTATGCTCTCTCCTCGCAGGTGTGGATAATGACAGATCCACTGGCGCCTCACAGTAAATCAGTGTACTGAGACTTCACTTAGCAGCGGCTTGGTAATGAGAACCTCACTTGTTAAGGAATGGCAGACAATGATGATAAAAAACAAATCTTTAATCATTAGTAAAACCAAAATCCTTACAATACAAGTGGGTGGACAATGTGTAACAATAAAATTTGCTACGCGTTTCTCGGCTCACTTAGCCGTTTCCTCAGGCATATTAAAAACACATTTTTAGCCCGGCTATATAGTGCCGCTCATTACCAAACCAAAACTATACCCTCCCCCTTCCTTTGCTAGGGGGTGTGTGTAGGCTATCCAATCAGTGAATATCATTTTCATACCCAAAAGTTGTTATCATACAACCACCAACTCTCACTTGGTATACAAATAAAATAATGTATCCATAATGTCCCTACATTTAACAAATCACATACTAAAACATATTTAAAAACAAATTCAAAGAAACACTTGTTGCAATTGCTCTTTCACCTATTGTCGTATAGCCAGTCTATATTTTGTTCAGCATGTAAATATTCTCCTCTATAAGATTGTAAAAGTAAACATGATGGTTCACATTAAAAACACTGAAATCGGATTGTCGACCCTAATATATCTCAGCAATATAAACATATTTCACCTCCAAAGTACAACCAAATCGACGATTGAACCATTACTTTTGGTATAGTTTGTATATAAGCTTAACTGAACATATAATAAAATATATAAACCTAACAATTTTAATGTTCCGGCTCCTAAAATAATTTTTATGACAATAAATCAGCTAGTACAATTTGCACTGGCCACTGTATTTATATAATTTTGATACATTAAATGCACTGTATTTTTAGTGAAGAAAGTTCGCCAGTAAAATTTTTTTCACTGACCGGCAAATTTATGTGATAGTGATATATATAGTGCACCGGATACTAAGTAACACAAATTTTATATAATAATACGTGTAATAAGAATTTTGTATAAAATCTATATATATAAACGTACAATTATTATTATTTATAAATCTATATGGAATATAAAATTTCCCTCAATCCATCTATCATCTGTGGTACAATTGTAATAATATATATTAATATTGTGTGATAAAATATAATGTGAAAATATAGTGATTATACTAGTATAAATATAATGTGAAAAACTAGTAATAACTAGTGCATAAGTGTGATAGTAATAGAAGTATCCCTTTGTTTGTGTACTAATTGTATTATGCAACCATCTAATGCAGATATAAATTGTGACTCTAAAGTGAATACATTACCAATATACATATATATATCCTTTATTCGGGATACAACTGATCTGATACACAAACTTGAGCAAATCAAATGTAATAAAGATGTAATTTGGGTTACTGCAGATGTCAGTGCCCTCTATTCAAATATATCCCATGAATTGGGGTTGTCTACGGTCAAACATTATTTGGAGGATGATGTGTTTATGCCAGATATACAGAAGGAATACTTGTTGGAATTAATTAATTTCATTTTGAAACACAATTATTTTAAATTTTTAGATGAGTTTTATCTTCAAATCAAAGGTACGGCCATGGGCACCAGGTTTGCCCCAAGTTTTGCAAATTTATTCATGGGTTACTATGAGGAGAAATATATTTATAAATCCAATTGGTGGGGCAACCTGGTGTTCTATGGACGATACATAGATGATCTTTTATTTGTTTTTAAGGGGACTATAGAAGAGGCACAACTGTTTACAACATATCTGAATGATAATGAGATGGGCATTCAGTTCACCTCCAATGTACAGCCAGATACTATTGAATATTTGGATTTGACTTTGACTTGGGATAAGGACTATAATGTTTGCACTAGCACTTATTTCAAAACAGTTGATTGCAATAATTTTTTACATTATAATAGCAATCACTTTGTACAATGGAAAAACAATATTCCATTCAGTCAATTTTGTCGTATTAAAAGAAATTGCAGCTCAGATGACAAATTTCATGAACAATCCCAAATTTTAATAGAACGATTTAAAGAAAAAGGGTACCCCTCAGAAATAATAAATAAGGGATACACCAAAGCATGTAGGATGGATAGATCCACTATACTAGACCCTCATAAGAAGAAGATACAGAAAAATAATCGAAAAAAATCCTCCAACGGTATAGAACAACCTTTGTTTGTAACCCAATTCAATTCTAATCATAAGATGATTAAGAAGACACTACAGAAACATTGGCCAATTTTATTGAGGGACCCCATATTAAAGAGAAATCTTAATAGTCAACCCAGTATAGTTTTTAGGAGAGCTCCAAATTTAAAACAATCTCTGGCCCCCAGTAAGGTGGTAATTTCAAAAAAAGCCATTAGGAACATGGGTAGTATTGGTACTAATAACAGGGGTACATATAAGTGTGGAAAATCCAGATGCCACATGTGTCACTCTATAACTCATGGTGCTAAAAGTATAAAAGCCCATACAACTGGGGAAACATTTCAAATTAAAGAACATCTCAACTGCAGCTCCAGATTTGTAATTTACGTGTTATCTTGTATTTGTGGGGTACAATACCTGGGGCGTACTACACGCAATATACGGACTAGATGGAGTGAACATCATAGAAATGTTATAAAGAAGTCAGATAAACACAGTGTATCTAGACACTATATTCAAGAACACAATGGGGAACCCTGTAGTTTTAGAATCACACCTTTGGAAACAATACCCTGTTCCAATAGATATAACAGATTCAATAAGCTACGTCAAAGAGAGACTTATTGGATCCATAAATTTGGTTCCCTGTTCCCTGAGGGATTAAATGAAGTGATAGACTCTGCAGCCTTTTGAGAGCAAAACACATCACACGGGTTTTGATTATAGACAGATCATTATTAATAGTCAAGTTAGGGGAGGATTGTCAGTACAGTTATATACACCATAATATTATTATTTTGATGTCCTTACAGACATTCAGTATGTTAGTTCCTGTAATTTAATTATTTTATAATATACGATATATTAGACCATATTCAATGTTTATATCGGCCTGTTACACTGTAGTTCAAGATCACATTATTGATCTATTCCACACATAAACACACCAAATTATAAGCACATATAGAGAAATATAGAGGTGTTGTTCACATTAATAAACACATATCACTAAGATTATAATGTTATGCATTTTTAAAAAAATCCTAAATGAAATGTATATATATGTATATATATGTATATATATATGTGTGTATATATATATATATATGTATATTGGTAATGTATTCACTTTAGAGTCACAATTTATATCTGCATTAGATGGTTGCATAATACAATTAGTACACAAACAAAGGGATACTTCTATTACTATCACACTTATGCACTAGTTATTACTAGTTTTTCACATTATATTTATACTAGTATAATCACTATATTTTCACATTATATTTTATCACACAATATTAATATATATTATTACAATTGTACCACAGATGATAGATGGATTGAGGGAAATTTTATATTCCATATAGATTTATAAATAATAATAATTGTACGTTTATATATATAGATTTTATACAAAATTCTTATTACACGTATTATTATATAAAATTTGTGTTACTTAGTATCCGGTGCACTATATATATCACTATCACATAAATTTGCCGGTCAGTGAAAAAAATTTTACTGGCGAACTTTCTTCACTAAAAATACAGTGCATTTAATGTATCAAAATTATATAAATACAGTGGCCAGTGCAAATTGTACTAGCTGATTTATTGTCATAAAAATTATTTTAGGAGCCGGAACATTAAAATTGTTAGGTTTATATATTTTATTATATGTTCAGTTAAGCTTATATACAAACTATACCAAAAGTAATGGTTCAATCGTCGATTTGGTTGTACTTTGGAGGTGAAATATGTTTATATTGCTGAGATATATTAGGGTCGACAATCCGATTTCAGTGTTTTTAATGTGAACCATCATGTTTACTTTTACAATCTTATAGAGGAGAATATTTACATGCTGAACAAAATATAGACTGGCTATACGACAATAGGTGAAAGAGCAATTGCAACAAGTGTTTCTTTGAATTTGTTTTTAAATATGTTTTAGTATGTGATTTGTTAAATGTAGGGACATTATGGATACATTATTTTATTTGTATACCAAGTGAGAGTTGGTGGTTGTATGATAACAACTTTTGGGTATGAAAATGATATTCACTGATTGGATAGCCTACACACACCCCCTAGCAAAGGAAGGGGGAGGGTATAGTTTTGGTTTGGTAATGAGCGGCACTATATAGCCGGGCTAAAAATGTGTTTTTAATATGCCTGAGGAAACGGCTAAGTGAGCCGAGAAACGCGTAGCAAATTTTATTGTTACACATTGTCCACCCACTTGTATTGTAAGGATTTTGGTTTTACTAATGATTAAAGATTTGTTTTTTATCATCATTGTCTGCCATTCCTTAACAAGTGAGGTTCTCATTACCAAGCCGCTGCTAAGTGAAGTCTCAGTACACTGATTTACTGTGAGGCGCCAGTGGATCTGTCATTATCCACACCTGCGAGGAGAGAGCATACCGGAGAGAGCAAGCTGGTTTGCTCTGATAACCAGTCCGTTCCCACAAGCACACTGGTGTGCTCT
Source organism: Bombina bombina (assembly GCF_027579735.1). Taxonomy (NCBI): domain Eukaryota; kingdom Metazoa; phylum Chordata; class Amphibia; order Anura; family Bombinatoridae; genus Bombina; species Bombina bombina. Next base: position 911,820,058 of record NC_069501.1, on the reverse strand, counting down.
GCAAAAGTGTGAGTACCCTGGAAATTGAATACTGCTGTGTGAAATATATTGGGTCTGTGGATACACACAATGGTCGATCTTGTTTGTGTTTAAATCCTACACAGATTGGCTTCGTTTTGGAAAAAGAAGGATCCTGATTCTGAATCAGGGAGAGTCCACTGCCGACAGTCAAGAAAAAAAATTTTGAACTTATGTGTCCAATTATAAGACTATACATTTTCTAGTGGACTTTCAAACTGGGACATTTTATTTAATGAGGTACCATTATCCATTACTATATACCATTGTTCATTTGTTTTTAAAAAATCTTTTTAAATTGGGTATACACAATTTTTAATCATATTAGCGCCCTCTGGTGTTACATGCACTTGTTATAGGAGTCTGATTCACTTTACTTTCATAGTATATGTGTTGAGAGGTGCAGCTGTAGTTTTATTATATTTATCAGACTGTTAATTATCATTTGTCTGTAAAGGGTTTTTTATATATTTTTTTCGTGTGAAGCCCATATTCATATGGGTTTCTTTGACTAGAGATATTCCTTCTAATTGCACTTTAGCGCCCTCTAGTGATTGTACATCACACATATTTAACCCTTAATCTGCTGCCCCCGCTATCACTGACCCCTTCATATAATTATTAACCCCTAATCTTCCGCTCCAGACACCGCCGTAACCTACATTATCCCTATCAACCCCTAATCTTCTGCCCCTAACACCCGACCCCTATATTATATTTATTAAGACCTAATCTGCCCCCCCCCAATGTTGCCGCTACCTTACCTACACTTATTAACCCCTAATCTGCCGACCGGACCTTGCCGCCACTATAATAAATGTATTAGCCCCTAAACCGCCGCACTCCCGCTTCACAAACACTATAATAAATTTTATTAACCCCTAATCTGCCCTCCCTAACATTGCTGCCACCTACCTACAAATATTAACCCCTAATCTCCCGCCCGCAACGTCGCTGCTACTATAATAAAGTTATTAACCCCTAAACATAACTCTAACCCTAACCCTAACATCCCCCTAACATAAATATAATTTATATTAAACCAAATAATATTCCTAAAATTACTAAAATATTCCTATTTAAAACTAAATACTTATCTATAAAATAAACCCTAATATAGCTACAATATAATTAATAATTTCATTGTAGCTATTTTAGGATTTATATTTATTTTACAGGCAACTTTGTATTTATTTTAACTAGGTACAATAGCTATTAAAAAGTTAATAACTATTTAATATCTACCTAGTTAAAATAAGTACAAAATTACCTGTAAAATAAATCCTAACCTAAGTTACAAATACACCTAACACTACACTATCAATAAATTAATTAAATAAATTACCTACAATTACCTACAATTAAATACAATAAAATAAACTATTCTATGATACCAAAAAAAAAAATTACAAAAAATAAAAAAGAATTACAAGCAGTTTAAACTAATTACACCTAATCTAATCTAAGCCCCCTAATAAAATAAAAAAAGCCCCCAAAGGGCTTTTTGTGGGGTCTTGCCCCAAAGTAATCAGCTCTTTTACCTGAATATAAAAATACAATACCCCCCTCAACATTACAACCCCCCACCCACATATCCCTACTCTAACCCACCCAAACCCCTCTTAAAAAAAACTATCACTAACCCCCTGAAGATCTCCCTACCTTGAGTCGTCTTCACCCAGCAGAGCCGAATTCTTCATCCAAGTGGAGCAAGAAGATGTCCTCCATCCGGTAGAAGTCTTGATCCAAGCGGCAAAGAAGAGGTCCTCCATCCGGGCGAAGTCTTGATCCAAGCGGCAAAGAAGAGGTCTTCCATCCGGGCGATGTCTTCTTCCAAGCTGCATCTTCTATCTACTTTCTTCCGGATCCATCTTCATCCCGCCGACGCGGAACATCCTTCTTCCCCGACGGACTAACGACGAATGAAGGTTCCTTTAAGGGGCGTCATCTAAGATGGCGTCCCTTCAATTCTGATTGGCTGATAGAATTCTATCAGCCTATTGGAATTAAGGTAGAAAAAATCTGATTGGCTGATGCAATCAGCCAATCAGATTGAAGTTCAATCCGATTGGCTGATCAAATCAGCCAATCGTATTGAACTCGCATTCTATTGGCTGATCGGAATAGCCAATAGAGTGCGAGTTCAATCCGATTGGCTGATTGGATCAGCCAATCGGATTGAACTTCAATCTGATTAGCTGATTGCATCAGCCAATCAGATTTTTTCTACCTTAATTCCGATTGGCTGATAGAATTCTATTGGATGACGTCCCTTAAAGGAACCTTCATTCGTCGTTAGTCCGTCGGTAGAAGAGGATGGCTCCGTGTCGGATCCTTTGAAGATGGCTCCGCTCTGGATGGATGAAGATTGAAGACGCTGCCTGGATGAAGACCTCTACCAGATGGAAGACCTCTTCTTGCCCCACTTGGATGAAGACTTCTACCGTATGATGGACCTCCTCTGCGCACCTTGGATGAAGAATTCGGCTCGGCTGAGTGAAGACGACTCAAGGTAGGGAGATCTTCAGGGGGTTAGCGATAGGTTTTTTAAGGGGGGTTTGGGTGGGTTAGAGTAGGGGTATGTGGGTGTAGGGTTGTAATGTTGGGGGGGTATTGTATTTTTATTTTTATGCAAAAGAGCTGATTACTTTGGGGCAAGACCCCGCAAAAAAACCCTTTTAAGGGCTGGTAAAAGAGCTGATTACTTTTGTATTTTAGAATAGTGTAGGGAATTTTTTATTTTGGGGGGCTTTTTATTTTAATAGGGGGCTTAGATTAGGTGTAATTAGTTTAAACTGCTTGTAATTCTTTTTTATTTTTTGTAATTTAGTGTTTGTTTTTTTTGTATTAGTAGAATAGTTTATTTTATTGTATTTTATTGTATGTAATTGTAGGTAATTTATTTAAATAATGTAATGATAGTGTAGTATTAGGTTTAATTGTAACTTAGGTTAGGATTAATTTTACACGTAATTTTGTATTTATTTTAACTAGGTAGCTATTAAATAGTTATTAACTATTTAATAGCTATTGTACCTAGTTAAAATAAATACAAAGTTGCCTGTAAAATAAATATAAATCCTAAAATAGCTACAAATGTAACTATTAGTTATATTGTAGCTATATTAGGGTTTATTTTATAGGTAAGTATTTAGTTTTAAATAGGAATAATTTAGTTAATTTTAGGAATATTACTTTGTTTAATTTAAATTATATTTATGTTAGGGGGGTGTTAGGGTTAGAGTTAGGTTTAGGGGTTAATAACTTTATTATAGTAGCGGCGACGGTATGGGCGGGAGATTAGGGGTTAATATTTGTAGGTAGGTGGCGGCGATGTTAGGGAGGGCAGATTAGGGCTTAATCCAATTTATTCTAGTGTTTGCAAGGCGGGAGTGCGGCGGTTTAGGGGTTAATACATTTATTATAGTGGCGGCGGGGTCCGGTCGGCAGATTAGGGGTTAATAAGTGTAGTTAGGTAGCGGCGACATGGGGGGGCAGATTAGGGGTTAAAAAATATAATATATGGGTCGGCGATGTTAGGGGCAGCAGATTAGGGGTTCATAGGGATAATGTTGGTTGCGGCGGTGTCCGGTAAGCAGATTAGGGGTTAAAAAAATGTATTACAGTGGCGGCGATGTGGGGGTCCTCGGTTTAGGGGTACATAGGTAGTTTGTAGGTGTTAGTGTACTTTAGAGCACAGTATTTAAGAGCTTTATATTCACGCGTTAGCCCCTAAAGCTCTTAACTACTGACTTTTTTTTGCGGTTGAAGTCTTGTCGGTAGAGGGTCTACCGCTCACTTCTCCCAAGACTCCAAATACCAGCGTTAGGCAGATCCCATTGAAAAGATAGGATACACAATTGGCGTAAGGGGATCTGCGGTAGCCTGGAATCGTGGTAGACCTGTACCTGTCTGACTCTAAATACCAGCGGGCGGCCAAAAGCAGCGTTAGGAGCCCTTAATTCTGCTTTTGACGGCTAACACAGAACTCTAAATCTAGGTGATTGTTTTTTTCTGATTTATTTTGATTTTATATAACAAAGTTAAGTGGTGCAGAGTTATGTGGTTTACAGATGGAGTGCAGGCCAGGGTATCTAATCTGATGCATAATGTAGGTATGTGACAGTGGGTCTGCAGGGCTATAGGGTATGATCTGAGGTATCTTGTGTGCATATCACTAACAGGAAATACAGGGTCAGGAGTCAAAGCACTAGTCTCATGGTTTGTGCATGTCAGTGAGGCCATAGGGACAGCTCTTTATGTGGAGGTATTACTCTGAGAGAGGCTGTAGGGTAAGCAAATATCATGCTTTTTGTGGCTTTAGGGCTGAGAAAAAAACTGCATGGTAATTTGAGTGTGATATGAGGTTTAGAAAGTGTAGAAATCATACAGGTTCAGTTAGAGAATACCACCACTGAAAAGTATAAAAATGGAAAATGAGATAACTTTATCTGTATGACAGTTATATGGTTACTTAAGAAAATGCTGTGAGTGACTGGGTTGTGTAAAGTGTACTTAGGTGACTTACATGATTGCAAGGAAGCAATGGTACATGGAGTAGTGAAGAGGAAACTCTATAATTAGTGTAAGCAGAGTCACAGAATGTCAGGTTTCATAAGTTGTGTATATACCTTTAAATTCCGGCTGACCTATCATGCTTTCACACCCCCTTTATAACACCTGCAAACCTGTCATTCCTTGCTTAGTAATTTGTTAGAACTGCCACGGTAGTACAACTTCTCCTAAGCTCCTGGATTACTTATATTAACTAATATCAACTGGATTCAAGATCCTGAATCTCTTCAGAACTATTATCGTTAAAAATTACCACTACTAATTTCTCTGCTTGCTACTAAATTCTAACAGTGCTTGTGCAAGTCTCTTTTCAGTTTTTCTGCTAACGTTTACATTGGATAACAGTTTGTCTTCGTGGATTTACTATCAAAATTCTCTCATCTACCTTGACCAAGGATTCTACATACAGAGTGGTAAAGATACTTTTTACTTTGAACATTTAATCATTCGTTTACAGTTTACAGATTAAGTTTCTTACTTTCGGCTTTCTGCCGCAACTCGTGCTCTGACGTCAGACGCCATTCTCAGAGCAGACCGGAACACAGAAACACTCCGGTAAGAATGCGAAACTGATTCTAAGGTACAGCTTCATCTACCTGGGTGTTTAAAGTCTTATAACCTGAACAAAGCAATCTTTCTCTCAGTTGTCCGCTTTTACCCTAGCTTGCTACTTATGAATGACTGTTTGCTCCTATTCGCCTAATTAATGCAATACCTTAGCTGAAGATTATACTAAGTTTAACTTGAACGCAAGTCCTCATACTATACAAGGAGACTTTTCAAAACCGACTTCATGTGATGCATTATTTGATAAGATTTGAAACTTAATTGAATACTATTAACTTTTCTCAGTATTTCTTTATACCCTTGTCTTATGAAGTAAATAAGATAAGTTCTCATACTGATAAAATCATTTCCATCAACTTCAGTATACTTTTGTATCTTCTGGTACATTATCATAATAACCACACCTGAAACATCTGTTAATACTTCCACATAGTGTTAATAATTATTCAGGTGTAACACTTATTACATTTTATGTACTAAATAAGAGAAATCCTGTTGTACCGGTTACACAGAATGAAGCAGTACTAGTCCAATGTTTAAGATGTGCTGAAGGAGTTGTGGAGTTTTGTGTTCAGAATAACCAAAAGCATACAAGTGATAGACTGCAGAATTATGTGCTGGTGAAGTGAGGTGTGTGTATAGGGTAAACAAAATGGCGGGAATTCATTTCATTACCTCATGTGTTTAAATAAAAAATACAAAAAGGGGAATTTTGAAAACAAACAGTGACACCCCAACCCTAAAAAAATCCCAATTTATCAATAAGAAAAATAAGTATTTACAATAAGAGAGTTCCTCTAATATTAAACGGACAAACATATCATTATTTATTTGCTTGGTTTACCTGTAATTTAAATCTGAAAATTGGGGAAAGTACAGCAGGACCCGGACCGCTGACCCTAAAATATTTCACTAATTGTTCAATGCAGGAACTCATTCATAAATCTCTGTAGTTATATATATATCTTTATATATACATATATATATATATATATATATATATATATATATATGTATTATATAGTATCTTATATAGTATAGTATATAGTATATAATCATTTAAAATGCTTAACGGGACAGTAAGTCGAAATTAACTAAAGCATGCAATTTTAAACAACTTTCATTTAATTTGCTTCTTTCTCTTGGTATTCATTACTGAAAAGCATACCTGTGTACACTCATTAGCTGTAATACACTGCTGGGGTCTAGCTGTTGATTGATGGCTGCCTTTTGTCATTGGCTCACCTAATATGTTCAGTTAGCACCCAGCAGTGAATTGCTGCTTCTTCCACAAAAGATACCAAAAAAATTATAATTTGTTAATAGAATAAATTGAAAAGCTGTTTAAAACTGTATGATCTATCTAAATCTTGAAATCCATTTGTTGTGTTTCATGTCCCTTTAATTAACGGTTTACTATGGGTGAGATTCATCAATTTGTGAACGGACAGGGTTTACATGTTGTGAACCTGTTGCCATCTTATCACAAATTATGGGGAGAATTTGTTCCCCTTATTTATCATTGCACAAGGGAACATTCTTGCAATACCACCACCCCTCCTACCATCACACAACTAATTGTGTGAGAGAAGGGCTTGTCAATCACCCCAGTCAAATAAAATCGGGGTGATTTCCATCTGTCAACTCCAGTTTAGCGGATAGGGTTTGAGAAGCAGAGATTTAAACCACTGCTTCATAAATATCAGTTGCAGGCTCATATGAGTGAGCCTGTAACCGATCGGGGCATTTGACTCATAATATATCTTGCCCTATGTGTTATCTAGTGTCAAAATACATATGAACATCACTCATGAAAGCTATCAAAATCCTACCCTATAAGAAACAACATTAAAATGTTTAGGGGCCCATTTATCAAGCTTCGAATGGAGCTCGTGGGCCCGTGTTTCTTTCTGGTGAGTCTTCAGACTCGCCAGAAACACCAGTTATGAAGCAGAAGTCTAAAGACCACTGCTCCATAACTTTGTCCGGTCTAAAGCGGTCTAAAGACCACTGCTCCATAACTCTCATGTGAGCTGCTGGTGCAATGTTAAATGCGGAGAGCGTATTGCTCTCCGCATTCAGCAAGTTCTTGCGGACCTGATCCGCACTGTCGGATCAGGTCTGCAAGACCTTTAATAAATAGACCCCATAGTCTGTATTGCATTGTAAATCATCTTTATCCTTGATCGATCAAATAGTTTTTTCCAGCTGACTCAAATCATCCAAAAGTCAATTTTCAAAAGTTATCGCACCTTCCTTGATTGTATTCATATTTCAAACAAGTCTCTGAGTGGCATTTTTCCTTTCACACAAACACATTACAAAACAACAGAGAGTTAAATTTGCTTCTGATAACAAAAGTGGTCTATTTAAAAGCACAATTACCAGTAATATGCTCCTGAAAATGGTTTTGGCTTTCTAACTGAATTGGTCATCAAGTTTCTCAGGTGTTCCCAATGCAGTATTATTTTGTTTGTTAAAATCCCACAGCCGTGAAGAAATTTTAAACAGAAAAACTCCTAAAAAGGCCTTTATATGTGTTAAGTACCTGTTTTCAAAATATAAACTGGGCAGTCACCCGAAACTGACACACAGAATAGCCCTTTCACACCTCTTTCACAGACATTAAACACTAAATAAATGTTAGATAGAATTAGGCATTCAGCAAAAAGATTAGTCTAAGAATAACATGTAGATGTATTTTTAAAAGTTTAATTAGCTGTTTAAACAGTAACAAAATAAGTGTAAAGTTTTAGCGTCTATAAAACAATGGGAGCTGCGATGTTGTAACTTAGGTTACATTCTCTGCTGTGGCCAATTAGGGAAAGCTCTAAATATGCCACTAACATAGTTGCCAACATTTTAGAAAAATTTCAGGGGACACTTTGCAGCAGAGCATGCAAGCAACTTACTGGAGTATTGACAACCTACTGTGTTCAACTGATTTGCCCACTCAGTTCAGTGATCAAAACACACCCATTTGATAGTAATAGTTAAATGTAGACAAATATCCTATATTTTCTGGTTTTATTCTAATAAAGAGACTGAGAAATAATTATATATGGTCATTATACCATTGCTAAAACTAAAACAAAGACTTTTGCACAGTACTGTATCTATCTATCGATCTATAGATAGATAGATAGATAGATAGATAGATAGATAGATCGATAGATAGTTAGAGAGATAGATAGATAAATGGATACAGTACTGTGCAAAAGTCTTAGGCCACCATAAGATTTTTTTGTTTTAGCAATGGTATATTATATATAAAGTATATACCTACACAAATTATAACTTTATATTACCATCTCAAAGTGTTGTTTGTTTTTTTTTGTTTAAATCATTTTTATTGGGTGTATCAAATTAACAGATGCATAGAATATCACTTAACATCGAAGAAATAATTGTATATAAACATGCATAACATTATAACAGTAACCCATCGTTTTCTAGAATCTAAGAAAGGGGTAAGGGGAGAAGGGTTTAGGGGAGGGGAGAAGGGTAAAGGGGAAGGGAATCCTATTACATATGTTCAGTTCCAAGCCTAAGCTTGTCTCTCAAATATTGACACCTGTAAATTCCTGTAAACATAGTCAAATCAGTTAACTCTTTCCTTAGAACATTACGTGTACTTCTGGACAGTTTAGAATCATGTATGATTATAGATAAGGGTTTTTAAGAAATTAGCTGTTAGTGTGATTTCTTTGTTCCCATAAAAAAAATATGTTGGTTTTGAAGTCTTGTTTACCTAAGTAGGAGTAGTACATTTTCTCCAGAGCTAGGACATGATCTATCTCCAGGATCCACCTGGAGATAGTAGGTATCTCCTGCATTTTCCATAGCCTAGGGATCATCCTCTTGGAGCACGTTAGCATTATAAGGAGTAGTTTTTTGCGGTAAGCGCAGGTGATCCTCGGGATATGATTTAGGAGAATGGAGCAAGCATTCAGGGAGATATTAGTACCCAAGACACTATTTATGTTCTGTTCTATTTGGGGCCAGAAATCAGTTAAAGCAGGGCAGGACCACCATATATGGGTCATAGAACCCACCTCTCCGCATCTCCTCCAGCAATTGGGAGAAGTGTCTGGGTAAATGGTATGTAAGCACTGAGGGGTTAAGTACCAGCGGGCTATAACTTTATAATTCACTTCGGCCATGATCAGAGAGGTGGAAGAGGAATGGGTGGTGCGGAAACAGCGCTCCCACTCCTCATCCTCTAAGTTATTTGGTAGTTCCTCGTTCCACCTCGCCAAGTATGCAGGGCGTTGTACCGGGGAAGGAGCCCCTTAGGAAATTATATGACTTAGTAAGATGCGCCTTTTTAATCTTGGGGTTGATACATAATTGTTCAAATTGTGTCAGTGGCCTCTGTATATCTTGTTTGTAAGGGCTATTGTAAATGGCGTGTCTAATTTGGAGGTATGCAAACCAATTTTGGAAAGGGGGCCCTAGCTCTTCATTGAGTAAAGCTCTCTCTTTTACTCCAGTGGAGTCTGTGATTAGGTATATTGGGAGGTTCTGTAGCAGTTTATTTGTGTGGGTGAAGAGATTATGTTGCAAGAACAGGTGATTGCCTAGCAGCGGGGTTAGAGGGGATATCGAGGTGGAGATTCTTCTATTATGTGTGATAACATAGTCCCAAGTCTCGAGGGTAGCTTTAATATAGTTATTCTGTAGCAATGTCTGGGGTCTAGAATGTTTTGGGAGCCAAGCAATGTCTCTCATATTTTTGACTTGGGAAAGGTGGCTCTCTATCTGAATCCACAACTTATCTGGGTGAGAGTGATTCCATGCGAGTACTCTCATTAAGTGTGCTGCTCTGTAGTAATTAGTGAGATTAGGAATATTTAAACCGCCATCCTCCTTCCTAAGGTATAAAGTGTGTTGTGCTATTCTAGGTCTCTTATATGACCATATGAATGTGTTTATCATTTTCTGTTGGGTCCTGAGATAGGCATTGGGTACAGTCATCGGAAGAGTCTGAAAGAGATAGAGAAATTTGGGGATTATCATCATTTTGATCGTGTTGATTCTGCCCATCCAGGACAGATGCCCCTGTCTATGCCAGGAATCCAGCAAGCTTTTATCCTTCGCTTGTAGGGATATATAGTTATCTGAGAATAATTTGTGGGTATCTTTCAGGATTATCAGGCCTAGGTATTTAAATTTATCTGTGATAGTGAATTTGGTACATTGTGTTATGGCCGTTATCTCTTGATGTGATAGATTAAGTGGTATAAGGCCGGATTTTTCCATATTAATGGAAAAGTTCGAAATTTGTTTATATTCTTCTAACGTCTTAAAGGGACAGTTTACTCAAAAAATTTCTCCCCTTTAATTTGTTCCCTATGATCCACTTTACCTGCTGGAGTGTATTAAATTGTTTACAAGTAGCTTCTTTACCCTTATATTGGCATTTGAAATTGTTAATTTAGCATGTGGTATCCCCACCAATTCTGAAAGTTTGTGGCCGCGCGTACCAGCTATAGATAAGCTTTGTAAACACAGCCAGCAGAAGAAATTACACTCCCAGTGTGATAAAGCAGAGATAAGGTAATAAAATGTTGATTTTCCATTGTTCTCTCAAAGTACTGGTGATTGTTTTACGGACAGATATAAGATAAAGACGCAGGTATATGTGCACAATGTGATACAGTAATGAGATCTGATTATACCTACAAGCTCAACCTATTTTATTAGGCTGTGGCTTCAAAACACAAAATCAGAGCTTTAATATACAGAAATAAACCTTAAAAAGCTAATTTTCATACATTTTTTACTCTGCAGTTGGTAAGAAAAGCAATTGTAAACACATTAAGGGAAAAACTATTTTACAGTATACTGTCCCTTTAAGTAATGCTGGAAGTGTCGTCTTTGGGGAGTGCAAAGTGAGGACCACGTCATCCGCAAACAGAAGGCATTTCTGAGTGATACTGTCAAACTCCATACCCTTTATGTCTGCGTTATGCCTGATCTGTAGTGCTAGGATTTCTACTGTGAGGGCGAATAGTAAGGGAGATAAGGGGCAGCCCTGACGCGTGCCGTTGGAAATAATAAATGGTTTTGATATAGTATTATTTATTTTAATTTTTGCACTAGGGCTATGGTATAGGGCTTTGATTTTATTTATGAATGAGTCCGGAAGGCCAAACTTCGACAGGGCTTTCCACATAAACTGCCAGTCCACCCTGTCGAAAGCTTTCTCCGCGTCTGTGGAGAGTAAGACTAGAGGGATGTGGTGGTCGTGGGCATATTGTAGGGAGTGTAATAACCTAGTGGTATTGTCCTTAGCTTCACGTCCTTTGATAAAACCTACTTGGTCTGGGTGGACAATTCTAGGCAAGATAACATTCAATCTATTTGAGAAGATTTTAGCATAAATTTTCATATCTGTGTTGATAAGTGAGATTGGCCTATAATTGCCCACCTGGTCAGTTGCCTTATCTGGTTTCGCGATGACAGTAATTAATGCTTCAAGTAGGGAATTTGGGAAAGCTATACCTTGATCTACTCCCGTAAAGAGTGTGTAAAGTTGCGGACTTAATTGTTCCTGGAGAAGCTGGTAGAGTTTTACCGTAAGGCCGTCAGGTCCCGGGGATTTGCTATTAGGTAATGCTTTTATGGTAGTAATGATTTCTTGCAATGTTATTGGTGAATCTAAGAATTGTGTATCTTCGTCCGTTATAGAGGGGGTATCTATAGTCGCTAAGTAAGTGTCTATTGTTCGTGATCTTTCGGGGGATATCGGGTTTCTTAGGTTATATAGTTTGGAGTAGTATGAAATGAAAGAGTTCGCAATCCCGTCATTTCTACTAACCGTCATTCCAGGAGATTGCGTGATAGATCTAATAAAAGTAGCTAACCTTTGTTTTTGAGTGATCTGGCTAATAGACGGCCTGCCTTATTGCTCTCTATAAAGAATTTGGCCTTAGTAGTCATGGCTCTCATATGTGCGTTCCGTATAAGGAAGTTGTTGAGAGTGTCTCTCGCTTCGGAGAGCTTAGTAAGTTTTTCATTGGAGGTCGGGTCTAGTTTGTGGATATTTTCTAGCTTATTTAGATTGGTTGTTAACAAAGTAAATTGTGTCGACCTAACCTTACGCTGTGTAGCATCGTGTTTTATTAATATTCCGCGTATATAGCATTTGTAGGCCTCCCAGTTGTTTGCAGGCGACGTGTCCTCGGGTTTATTAATAGAGAAATATTCATCAGTGAGTTTTTTCAAGGTATCTATAGTGTCCTGATTTGTGAGTATGGTATCGTTGAGTCTCCAATTAAATGTGTCGTGTGAGTTGTTATATCAGCTAAACTTGGTGATGACCATACTATGATCTGACCAGGATGTGTGAGATATCATGGAGTGGATAAGGTTATTTAATAGTGCCTGAGTACAGAGAATATAGTCGAGTCTAGAGTAGGAATGCTGTGGATGGGAAAAGAAGGTGTAGTCTCGTTTATTGGTGTGAGTTAATCTCCAAGTATCAAAAAGATTGACCGATTGGAGAGCAGCGCAATTGTTTTTCAGCGCGTTATTACGAAGGTAAGACTTTCCTGTGGACGTGTCTATTGTTGGGTTCATAGGGAAGTTGAGGTCCCCTCCCAGGATTATCGGGCCTTTAGCAATGTCTATGAGCGTGTTGGCTACATGCCTGAAGAAATTAGGGGTGGGTCTATTTGGCGCATATATGTTGGCTAGTGTGACTGGTTTCCCATAGCACAGTCCAACTATGATCAGGACTCTACCCTCTTTATCTGTATGTTTTTGTAGGAGTTCGAAGGGGATATTGCGCTTGAGGGAGATGCATACTCCGTTCTTTCTGTGTGGGCCCGAATTACAAAAATGTTTGTCATAGTATTTTGTGGACAGTGTGGGTTCAGCGTGCTTTCTAAAGTGGGTTTCTTGGAGCATGACTATGTCTAATTTTTTCTTGTGGAAATCATAAAAAGCTATGGATCTTTTTTCAGCCTATAGAAAGCCTTTGACGTTTTGCTATCTTTAATGTACCCCTGTCTTTGTGTGTTGACATATCTATAAAGGTCTAGGAGTTGCTACAGGAATGGGTCTGTTACTGTGGGGGAAACTGATAGGATATCTGGAGGAGAGGTGGGGGAGAGAGAAAAAGAAGGGAGAAAACAAAAAAAAAAGGGAAACACTACAGGAGTAAGAAGAAAACAGTAAAGAAATAAATTGCTATGGATGGAGTAGGGGTAGTTATCAAGGACAAGCTACCTCAGAGTCTGCTACGGTATAATAACCGTGCAGTATCTGAGTGTCTGTAGGTGTATTTGGGGGCTTTGATACAAGCCGGGTGTCTCCCAGATTTTGGGTTCTGGAATGACCTACTTATTTGCCAGGTGGGCTTGTGGGTTCTGCTCGCTTCCTGGGCGCTATACAAATAGCCATTTAATATATCTGGGGTCTTAATGTGTAAGCCTGAATTGACCCTAGTTTACATAATAACATTAAACTTGTTTTGTCTTGTTTCTGAGGTGCTCAAATAATAATAATAATTCTGAACCTATCACAGGTACAATAACCTTAAAGCAGTGTAATTACCTCCCTGTAAACTTTAAGTGGTTAACAACTAATAACAAACAAGCATATATAACTATGTAGGAAAAGAATATGAATTAAACATTAATCACAGTGAAGTATTTTGCCCAGAATGCGATTGTGTGGTGCACCTGGAGAGATGTCATAGTCAAGGCTATGATAGGATATATTTATATCTCTGGCATCTACACCCCACATCGCACCTTGGGGGCATGTGGCTCTTATGCTGGCCGTCATGCTGCAAACCTGGGTATAAGTTAATAACAGAACTATACTATATTGTTACTCCGTTGGTGGAGTAGCAGTAGGCTCACTCATTTACAGAAGACCAGTAGCCTGTTAGGAAAAAAGAAATGTTAATTTTATACTTGCAGTCTTTTTAGAAAGATCAGTTAGGAAAAGTCAAATCCCAGGGCTTTGCTATAGCGCTCTAAAATCGCTATAAAAGTTAGTCAAAACAGATATGTTCCGGTGTTCAACTTGGTGCTTCTGTTTCCATTTCATCTGGGGTAGGCCAGGTAATTTGCCTACGTTTGTGTTGTGAAGCCGGCAAGTCTGGGCCCAGACGTCTTTGGGGTCTTGGGTTATTTTGCCCGCTCGGTGGTTTCTGAGAGGGCTGTGAATCGCCTTTGTTGGGTAGCGAAATGTTCATTAGGTTGCAAAATTTTCCTATGTCAGCCAGAGATGTGCATTCGATTTTTTTCCCATTTTTCGTGGTTATTATTGACGTGGGAAATCCCCATCTATAGGGGATATTTAGTGTGCGTAGGTGAGTGGTCAGAGTTGAAAAGTCCCTTCTTTGTTGGAGAGTTCTTAAAGATAGGTCTTGGTAGATCTGAATCTTGTGCCCACGGAATGACACTGCTTGTTGCCTCCTGGCTATGTTGTATATTTCTTCTTTTTCTCTATAATTTTGAAAGTGAACAATAATGTCTCTCGGTGGAGCGTCCTCTGGTGGTTTAGGACGAAGTGCTCTGTGAGCTCTGTCAAGTTGTATTATGGAATTATCTTCCGTGTGCCTGTCCATCATTTCTGTGAATAGGGCTTGCAGGTAATCTCGTAGGTCATTGTTTGGAACAGTCTCTGGGACCCCCCGGAATCGGAGGTTACCTCGTCTGGAGCGATTCTCCAAATCGTCTATTTTGTCCTCCAGATCTAGTACCTGCTGATAATGTTGTGATTGCCTGGATGTCAGATTTGCAATTTTGTGAGACATAACATATTCATGCTCCTCTAGTGTGTCAACTCTGTGCCCGAGGTCATTGATCTCTCTCTTGAGGTCTGCACATTCACCCTTAATGCAGGATTTAACTTGTTCTATGAGCACTGTCATGGCCTTGTAAGTAATCGGGGAGTCCTCTCTATTCTCTTGTAAGGAGGGAGAGGTGCAGTTGGAATTATCAGTCAGTTCACTTTGGCTATCTTCGCTATGGGCTGCTGTGCAACTGAGTCCCTCTTATTTATTGCCTGATCTGTGTGCTTGAAGAAAGAGTTAACAGTACTTTGTGTGTTCTGAGGTTGTTTTTGCATTTTGTCTGCTTTGTCAGGTCTTGATGCCCTCCTTTGCGACATTTTATGCAACAAAGGTGATTCAATGCTGGGCTAATACAGAGAAATAATATATAGGCCCCTCGAACACAGTAGCCCCCAGGGAGTTTGCCCTCACAGGGCGATAACGGCAAAAGGATTGAGGGGTATGACCTGCTACTGCTAGGAGCAGCAGGAAAGGGAGGAGGGCTACCTGTCCCAGAGGACCAGCTGTTTGCGTTATTTGAACAAACCAGGGGCCTGGTATTACATTGACAGTTCAGTGAGTGCTATTGTGCATTAACAAGGTGGCAAAAAATGGACGCTCCACTGCTTTATCCTTGCATCTATGGTTCTATGTTAGTGTGTCCCGTGTCTGCAGACATTTAGGCTGCTCAGGGTCTGCTCTTTGTGTATGCGGTATCGCACCCGAAATGTCAGTATTTTTAGAGTACAAGTATTGTTAGGAATCATGCCAGGTATTGTGCGTGTAGTCAGTATTTGTTCTTGTAACAGCGTTTACTCACTGTGACGATGTTACCACGTGGCGAACCTTTTCAGCTCCAGACTGCTTTTTCCTCTCTGCCCAGCTCTCAGGTAAGATGTCGCACTGTCTTCTTAAGTCCAGGGCAGCTCGCTTCATAAGCGATTTAGTGGGCCTCGGTAGTCGGCAGCTCTAGGAAGGTTGAGGTGAGTTAAATATGTGCCACGATGGGCGCGCGTTACTGTGAAGGCCTCAAATCTATCAGTGGTTGGTAGCAATGTTCCAAACAGTCGTGCGGCTCCAAAAAGAGTATCAGTTACTGCCGGAACTATGGGTCGTCTCTGCGGCATAAAAGTAAAGGTCTTGTTTTGAGATTAGTAGCTTTTTTCTGGTATAGGCACCCGGCTTGTTTACGGAGCCTCAGTGTGTTGCGGCCATCTTGGTCGACCGCTCGCTCCGCCCCCCGTTGTTTGTTTTTTTTTATATAATTTTAAGTTTAATTTCTCGTCACAAACAAAAAGAAAATAATAAAACAAAAATAAAGGAAAATAAGAATTACAGTGCTTCCAAACAATACCCAACACTGCAAGTTAATATGTTAAATGACAGATAAGCAAATTACAGCAGTGTTTCCAAACAATACCCAATACTAAAAGTTGGTATGTTAAATATACAAATGACACATACACAAAATACAATTCAGTAGCACCTAAGATATTAGGCCACAATTACCTAACACAAAAAAGTGAAAATTATCTCTTTCCCTCGAAACATAGAATCTTGAAGATATTTGAAAAATAAAAATAAAAAATAAGATTCCTAGAAGGGCATGTCCAAACAGTAACTCTGAGCAGTCACACCTTTCTGTAGCTCCAGGAGTGGAGATAATAACCTGCCGATTATTACTCTGGGTCAACAATCTTTCTAACAAAATGGACTCTCAATTCGCCAAACTGGAAATGATGCTGCAAAACCTTGTAGACAAGGCAATCTCAGAACATGATCTACAACTCCTTATAGATAGGTTTGAAAACACCAAATCTGAAGAAAAAACAAAACAACAGCCTGTAACTTACAAGCCTGACCCAGCTTTAAAGTTTGTTGAGACTAACCAGCTTTATGCGCCAGTAACCGGTAACTTCTCACAGCCACATAGCATGCCTGCAACAGAAGCTCCACAGTCAAAGTCGATCGCCATCTACAAGACAATAAAGAGCGTGTGTGGAAGCGACACAAAATCAGTGTACCATCCCTTAACACCGGATCCTCTGAAGTGGGAATACCTTAATCATCAATCTGTAATGGAGCCTACATTGATAATAAATTGTAACCAGGTGAAAAGAATGGACTCCGCTAAAATGCTTGTCTACACTGGTGAGTGGGGGACCCTGCCTAATATATAACACACTTAAGGGCACACTGGAACAGAAAGATTGTCCATACAGATAGGTCAGTCTTTGGATCTGGGACAACCATCCTGGGGGCTTGAGGGGGACCCCCGGGAAGTCATAGCCTCAGAGACAACATTGTCAGTTCAGATGGTGCCCAGAATCATACAATGTATGAAGAAATCCTGACTACACTACACGATTCTCACAGCGGTACCATATGCTGACACGGACTTTAGATACTTTAACCAGATGAAGGGACACAGTCACCATTCTCCTGTCTCCTTTCCTACAGAAATTAATGTGAAGGTCAATTTTGATGAATTAGTGCCCTGTTTTTAATAATCCTATTAAAAACAAGGGCACTTTAATCAAAATTGACATTTCACTCCTTTTCTTTAAAAGCTTACCTTTTAATCCTGACAGCCGCTGCAGCACTTTCTCTGCCCGTCGCAAGTACTCTTCGCGGGTCCAAAATGATGAATCCGGCTTTCTCCAATCATGGAGTTGCATCAGGCCATAATTCCCAAGATTTGTCATTTGTGACGTATGAAGAGGCTTCCGTCGGCCAGGGGAATCTCTGGAGCGGCTCTCAGAATTAAAAGGTAAGTTTTTGAAGAAAACAAGTGAAATTACAATTTTGATGAATTAAAGTGCCCTTGTTTTTAATAGGATTATTAAAAAACGGGCACTAATTCATTGAAATTTACCTTCACTTTAAGGCTATGAGGCCTATTTAAGAAAGGTCTTGCGGACCTGATCCGACAGTGCGGATCAGGTCCGCAAGACCTCGCTAAATGCGGAGTGCAATATGCTCTCCGTATTCAGCATTGCACCAGCAGCTCTTGTGAGCTGCTGGTGCAACGCCGCCCCCTGCTGACTCGCGGCCAATTGGCCTCCAGCAGGGAGGTATCAATCAACCCGATCATATTCGATCGGGTTGAATTGCGGTGATTCCTGTCTGCCTCATCAGAGCAGGCGGACAGGGTTATGGAGCAGCGGTCTTTAGATCGCTGCTTCATAACTGCTGTTTCTGGTGAGTCTGAAGACTCGCCAGAAACATGGGCTGTCAAGCTCCGTTTGGAGCTTGATAGATAGGCCCCTATGCCTATGCTGGTAAATTTAAAGGGAGGATAGCTTGTTCACAATACACTATTGCCCAATAGCCAATCGCTGAAAAACCTCAACGACCTAATTGTAATGCTTAAAAATATATTGTTTAAAAGGACAGTCTAGTCCAAAACAAACTTTCATTATTCAGATAGGGCATGTAATTTTAAACAATTTTCCAAATTACTTCAATCACCAATTTTGCTTTGTCCTCTTGATATTCTTAGTTGAAAGCTGAATCTAAGAGGTTCATATGCTAATTTCTAAGCCCTTGAAGGCCGCCTCTTAGCTCATGGTATTTTGACAGTTTTTCACCACTAGAGGGTGTTAGTTCATGTGTTTCATATAGATAACCCTGTGCTCACGCATGTGGAGTTCCTAGTAGCCAGCACTGATTAGCTAAAATGCAAGTCTGTCAAAAGAAGTAAAATAAGGGGGCAGTTTGCAGAGGCTTAGATACAAGAGGTAAAAATTGTATTAATATAACTGTGTTTGTTATGCAAAACTAAAATAATAAATATTCTGGTGTAGACTGTCTCTTTAATTGTATGCTCATAATTTATACATAAGTCTGCCTGTATATATATGTACATTACACAGAGAAGTATCCACTACTCCCTGGTTTCCTTCCCTATAAACACTAAAACAATGTCACTGTCGTTAAAATTAAGAGGGGGATGGAGTGTCTGCAAATTGTTACCCCTTACGCATCTATCGTTAGAAAGTTCCACCGTGAGGAGAAGTTTCATGTGGAGGAGTTAAAGCTCTAATACAATATATAGGACACAACTCCACACCCGACATTATATAAACAAGCAGCATACATGTGGAACTACTAGATAAAAAGGAGTGTAACTATTTAAATTGAAAATGCATTTTAACCCAGTAATGTTCCATTTCCCTGACATATATGGTTAATTAGATGTCCATTCAGCAGAAACAAGATAATATCCTCATTGAGCAATAATGATGTTCATTTTTCTACTCCTGTACAGCTATATAGATATAATAGACGTGTTTAGCCTACTAATGCACTGGCACAGACCTAATTCAAGGTTTAGCCATATATAACATGCTTAAAACAACTGTTTTCAAGGCTTATTCATGCTACCTATTTGAGTTTAACACTGAGATTGATAGTGTTTAAATTGCTGAAACATACAGTTCTGGTGGTTAGCATCTCCATTCTCTTCTTGTTTAATTGGACATGTTAGGATAACATTCCTTTTCTTTATTTATCTATAGATGCAATCTTTCCTTTTTGTTTTTTATTGATGTTTTGTTGTATATTTAACCAACCCCTAGACTCGACTTTTGAAATACCATAGGTCCAAGAATGACCATGACAGTACAAGGGGGCAAAAACGAGGACTTTATTCTAATAAGTATGTGTCAAAATAAGGCTTTTATTGATCTGAAAACCCTTTTGCAAATGCAGGAAAGAGACAAACCAAAAAGTAGCCTTTGCATATATATGTATAAAAAGAGCCAAAAAGCCACAACCTATAAATTGTTATCAAGGCCTTAGTCAATTATCAAATCTGTGGGGCAGCATGACAATGGAAGTTGCGGTGTCACTTATTATGGCAAATTGTTTGTTGCAACAACATAGTAGGTATTATCATACACTCCAGCAAACAGCACAAAGAAGAAGATACAGAATAGAACAGAGGGTGTTCTTCCCTAGATACAGCCTGGAAGCTCTTACAGACTTTGGAAATTATCCCGATATTTTACCTTTCCTATTAAACTATAAGGAACACCTAGTCCATTAGGGCCTGTGCAAAAGCATCTGAGTAAAAGAGCAGGAATAAATAATAAAATAATTAATTAAATATGAATTTATTATGAAGTTCTAAGGTGCACCGTTATCTTTGCTGATAATGTCGCCTAGATTTAGATTTTTGCGGCCAAAGGCGTGCATTAGCTACGCGTGTTTTTTTTCCCCTGCACCTTTTAAATAATGCTGGTATTTAGAGTTCTCTGAAGGGCTGCGTTAGGCTCCAAAAAGGGAGCGTACAGGCATATTTACCGCCACTTCAACTCTCAATACCAGCGTTATTTATGGTAGCAGTTAGCTGGAAAAACTTGCTCGTGCATGATATCCCCATAGGAAACAATGGGGCAGTTTGGGCTGAAAAAAAAACCCTGCAAAAAAGCAGCGTTAAGCTCCTAACGCAGCCCCATTGTTTCCTATGGGGAAGCAGTTTCTAAGTCTGCACCTAACTCCCTAACATGTACCCCAAGTCTAAACACCCCTAATCTTACACTTATTAACCCCTAATCTGCTGCCCCCACTATCGCTGACCCCTGCATTATATTATTAACCCCTAATCTGCCGCTCCGGACACTGCTGCAACCTACATTATAGCTATGTACCCATAATCTGCTGCCCCTAACATCGCCGACCCCTATATTATATTTATTAACCCCTAATCTGCCGCCCCCAATGTCACCGCTACCTACCTACACTTATTAACCCCTAATCTGCCGACCGGACCTCACCGCCACTATAATAAATGTATTAACCCCTAAACCGCCGTACTTCCGCCTCGCAAACCCTATAATAAATATTATTAACCCCTAATCTGCCCTCACTAACATCGCCAACACCTAACTTCAAGTATTAACCCCTAATCTGCCGACCGGACCTCGCCGCTACTCTAATAAATGTATTAACCCCTAAAGCTAAGTCTAACCCTAACCCTAACACTCCCTAAATTAAATATAATTTTAATCTAACAAAATAAATTAAATATTATTAACTAAAGTCTTATTTAAAACTAAATACTTACCTGTAAAATAAACCCTAATATAGCTACAATATAACGAATAATTATATTGTAGCTATTTTAGGATTTATATTTATTTTACAGGCAACTTTGTATTTATTTTAACTAGGTACAATAGCTATTAAATAGTTATTTACTATTTAATAGTTACCTAGTTAAAATAATTACCAAATTACCTGTAAAATAAATCCTAGCCTAAGTTACAATTAAACCTAACACTACACTATCAATAAATAAATTAACTACAAGTACCTACAATTAAATAAACAAACACTAAATTACAAAAAATAAAAAAAGATTACAAGAATTTTAAGCTAATTACACCTACTCTAAGCCCCCGATTGAAATTTAGAGTTTTTTTTTTTTGTAATTTAGTTTAGTTTATTTAATTGTAGGTACTTGTAAATAATTGATTTAATTTATTTATTGATAGTTTAGTGTTAAGTTTAATTGTAACTTGTAACTAGCTATTGTACCTAGTTAAAATAAATACAAAGTTGCCTGTAAAATAAATATAAATCCTAAAATAGCTACAATTTAATTATTTGTTATATTGTAGCTATATTAGGGTTTATTTTACAGGTAAGTATTTAGTTTTAAATATGAAGACTTTAGTTAATATTTAATTTATTTAGTTAGATTAAAATTATATTTAATTTAGGGGGGTGTTAGGGTTAGGGTTAGACTTAGCTTTAGGGGTTAATACATTTATTAGAGTAGCGGCGAGGTCCGGTCGGCAGATTAGGGGTTAATACTTGAAGTTAGGTGTTGGCGATGTTAGTGAGGGCAGATTAGGGGTTAATAATATTTATTATAGGGTTTGTCAGGCGGTTTAGGGGTTAATACATTTATTAGAGTAGCGGCTAGGTCCGGTCGGCAGATTAGGGGTTAATACGTGTAGGTAAGGTAGCGGCGACGTTGGGAGGGGCAGATTAGGGGTTAATAAATATTATGTAGGTGTCAGCGATGTTAGGGGCAGCAGATTAGGGGTACATAGGGATAATGTAGGTGGCGGCAGTGTGCGGTCGGCAGATTAGGGGTTAAAAAAATTTATTAGAGTGGCGGCGATGTGGGGGGACCTCGGTTTAGGGGTACATAGGTAGTTTATGGGTGTTAGTGTACTTTAGAGCACATTAGTTAAAAGCTTTATAAACCAGCGTTAGCCCAGAAAGCTCTTAACTACTGACTTTTTTCTGCGGCTGGAGTCTTGTCGGTAGAGGCTCTACTGCTCACTTCAGCCAAGACTCATTAGGAAGATCCCATTGAAAAGAGGCTACGCAATTGGCGTAAGGGGATCTGCGGTATTGAAAAGTCGCGGCTCGGAAGTGAGCATTAGACCCTTTCCTGGCTGACTCTAAATACCAGCGGGCGGTAAAAAGCAGCTTTAGGAGCCCTTAACGCTGCTTTTGACGGCTAACGCAGAACTCTAAATCTAGGCGTGTTTTATTTCAGAAGTGCTATTTCTCCAGTTGGCTCAGTTATGCTATTTGGGTTTTGAAATGCAGGAACTATTATTTTATACTCAAGTAGGCTATTAGTATATTAGCATAGGCACTATTATGTTATTCTGCACTCCAGGCCTTGTTTTTGTTTAGCGTCTTTTTAACTTTATAAGCTTCTTCCTTCTTCCTTTAGTTTGCCTGGGTATAGTATTTTGCTTTGTGCTACCTGGGTTCTCAGAATTCCCTCTGATATCTCTGCATGCTGATATTGTTGCAGACCCGGCTTGAGCTTTGACCTGCTTTAACCCTTGGTACTGAAATATTCTGCTTTCCTGCTGCTGACCCTGCCTTGTACCTGACTGTGAGTTTGGCTTATCTTGATCCTGTGTATCACTTGACTGCCTGTCTAATCCTTTGGCTTTGCATAGACTGTTTCTTTGCAATCTCCTTATCTGGGTCCTTGTTTAATGCCCAATGGTAGGATGTATAGACTACTGGCCAGGCAATTAGAGCGATAGGTGAGATCTCTCTGCAGGCATGATATACACACACAAGCATCTCCTCATTCCTCCCTTTTTATTTCACACTTTTATTTGCCCCCTTCTATCAGTCACATCTACATCAAACCAGCATCTGATGACCTGCAGTTACCCTAATATGTACCTGTAATCCTCTCAGTTACCCTATCCTTCCCACACTAGTCTATTTTTAACCCCTCCCCCCTTTTCCACATTCCTCGTCATCTTTTCTATTAATTCTTTCTCATTCTCTTATCTTCATCTCTCATGCACATCAGTCTCATCTTCAAACTACTCTGAGACACACTTTCTTTACCCTTTTTGCCCTAATTTCTCACACACATGCAGCCTCTTACATCCTATTGGTTTTCCTGTACAACACCTCTTGCTTACTATTCTTAGCCTCACTTTCATCCTACAACATTTTCATCCTTCCCCCAAACACAGAGCATCTTCCTGACCCTCTTACAACTATCATATATAATCCCTCCATGCCCTCTCAAGTCACAGATAAAGGGACACTCAAGTAAAAATAAAACTTTCATGATTTAGATTGAGAATGCCATTTTAAACAACTTTTAAATTTACTTCCATTAACAAAATGTGCAGTCATTTTATATTTACACATTGTCATGTGTGATGTAATAACATTATGTAATTGATGATGGCATGAAAAGCACACAGGGCAGGGCCAGTTTAAGTTTGGAATTTTCTTGCTTTTTAAATTGTGATTGAAAACTTAAAGTGATGGTAAACCTTAACTAATCAAATGTCATATATTTAATCTTTGCCATTAAAAAAGTATATGTATACCTTTTCTGTTTTTGATCCATTTGTTAAAGGGTTAAATTAGTGCATATAGTAATGCTTCTATTGCAATGATATGCCGGCCCACATGTATAAACTCTTTTTTTTTTTTTTTTTTTACAATTCTAGTGAACATCCAATCCACGTGTGTGTCAATTGACAATCTTGAAGTCCAGCCCCTTTAAAGGACCAGTAAACACAGCAGATTTGCATAATCAACAAATGCAAGATAACAAGACAATACAATAGCATTTACTTTGAATTTCAAATGAGCAGTAGATTCTTTTCTAACTCATTTTAAAGTTATGTATATTTCCACTCCCCCTGTACCATGTGATAGCAATCAGCCAATCACAAATGCATATACGTATAGTCTGAGTTCTTGCACATGCTCAGTAGGAGCTGGTGACTCAAAAAAAGTGTAAATATAAAAGACTGTGCACATTTTTTTTAATGAAAGTAAATTGGAAAGTTGTTTAAAAATACATGCTGTATCTGAATCATGAAAATTTAATAAAACCTGAGTGTCCCTTTAAAGCCCTTTGAAAGCCTATGTAGAGAGTGGATTTGACTGCTCTATACAATGTTCTAAATCCATAACTATCAAATTAATCTTAAATACTACAAACAATACTTAAAATAATTATCAATAACTCAAAAATAATTACACTAAATTAGATAGAAACAATAATATATATAAAATTACAATTTCAATGATAATTAAAATATACTAAATAATCATAAAAAATGTTTTAAATTATTTTGTAAATATATAACACGCATATGGCCAGATTACCAGAGTAGCGCTGTTATGCACAAAAGATAGGGGGTTTATTGCAGGCATTTGCAAACATTCGGCTAGATTAAGAGTTGTGCGTTAGGGTAAAAAAGCAGCGTTAAGAGGTCCTAACGCTGCTTTTTTACGCCTGCTGGTATTACGAGTCTTGAAGGTTTAGGGTCACCGCACACATCTTTGGACTTACTGCAAAACAACTTACGTAAACTTTGTAAAGTCTTTTTCCTATGGGACTTCAATAGCGCTGGTATTACGAGTCTGTCCTGGGAGGCCAAAAAGTGAGCAGGACACCCTACCCTGTCAAGATCCCTAACACATTTAAAAGTCAGTAGTTATGAGTTTTATGGTACAACGCCGTAACATAAAACTCATAACTAAAGTGCTAAAAAGTACACTAACACCCATAAACTACCTATTAACCCCTAAAGCAAACATTATAATACAAATTTTAACCCCTGATCTGCCGCTCCAGACACCGCTGCCATCTACATTATATTTATGAACCCCTAATCTTCTGCCCCCAACATCGCCGACACCTACACTATACTTATTAACCCCTAATCTGCCACCCCCGACATCGCCGACACCTACATACTATTTATTAATCCCTATTCTGCCGCCCCCAACATCGCCGCCACTATATTAAAGTTATTAACCCCTAAACCTAAGTCTAACCCTAACACCTCCTAACTTAAATATAATTACAATAAATCTAAATAAATATTACTATCATTAGCTAAATTATTCCTATTTAAAACTAAATACCTGTAAAATAAACCCTAAGATAGCTACAATATAACTAATAGTTACAAAATATAACCTAAGTTACACTAACACCTAACACTACACTATAATTAAATAAATTAACTAAATTAAATACAATTACCTAAATTAAATTAAATTAGCTAAAGTACAAAAAAACAAACACTAAATTACAGAAAATAATAAACAAATTACAGATATTCAAACTAATTACACCTAATCTAATAGCCCTATTAAAATAAAAAATGGCCCCTCAAAATAAAAAAAAACCCTAGCCTAAACTAAACTACCAATAGCCCTTAAAAGGGCCTTTTGCGGGGCATTGCCCCAAAGTAATCAGCTCTTTTGTCTGTAAAAAAAAAATACAAACAATCCCCCCAACAGTAAAACACACCACCCACACAACCAACCCCCCAAATAAAATACTATCTAAAAAACCTAAGCTCCCCATTGCACTGAAAAGGGCATTTGAATGGGCATTGCCCTTAAAAGGGCAGTTAGCTCTATTGCAGACCAAAGTCCCAAACTTAAAAATAAAACCCACTCAATACACGCTTAAAAAAACCTAACACTAACCCACTAAAGATCGACTTACCGGGAGAAGTCTTCATCCAAACCGGGTCGAAGTCCTCAACAAAGCCGGGAGAAGTCTTCATCCAAGCCGGGCGAAGTGGTCCTCCAGACGGGTAGAAGTCTTCATCCAGAGGGCATCTTCTATCTTCATCCATCCGGCATGGAGCAGGTCCATCTTCAAGACATCTGACGCTGAGCATCCTCTTCATCCGACGACTAAAGCTAAATGAAGGTACCTTTAAGTGACGTCATCCAAGATGGCGTCCCTTAGATTTCGATTGGCTGATAGAATTCTATCAGCCAATCAGAATTAAGGTAGAAAAAATCCTATTGGCTGATGCAATCAGGACTTCGGCCCAGGCTTGGATGAAGACTTCTCCCGGTAAGTCGATCTTCAGGGGGTTAGTGTTAGGTTTTTTTAAGGGTGTATTGCGTGGGTTTTATTTTTAGGTTAGGGACTTTGGGCCGCAATAGAGCTAACTGCCCTTTTAAGGGCAATGCCCATCCAAATGCCCATTTCAGGGCAATGGAGAGCTTAGTTTTTTTTAGATAGTATTTTATTTGGGGGGTTGGTTGTGTGTTGGGTTTTACTGTTGGGGGGGGGTTGTTTGTATTTTTTTTTACAGTTAAAAGATCTGATTACTTTGGGGCAATGCCCCGCAAAAGGCCCTTTTAAGGGCTATTGGAAGTTTAGTTTAGGCTAGGGTTTTTTTTTTATTTTGGGGGGGCTTTTTTATTTTAATAGGGCTTAGATTAGGTGTAATTAGTTTAAATATCTGTAATTTGTTTATTATTTTCTGTAATTTAGTGGGGTTTTTTTTGTACTTTAGCTCATTTAATTTAATATAGGTAACTGTATTTAATTTAGTTAATGAATTTAATTATAGTGTAGTGTTAGGTGTTAGTGTAACTTAGGTTAGGTTTTATTTTACAGGTACTTTTATATTTATTTTAGCTAGGTAGTTATTAAATAGTTAATAACTATTCAATAACTATTGTACCTAGTTAAAATAAATACAAACTTGCCTGTAAAATAAAAATAAGATAGCTACAATGTAACTATTAGTTATATTGTAGCTAGCTTAGGGTTTATTTTACAGGTAAGTATTTAGTTTTAAATAGGAATAATTTAGTTAATGATAGTAATATTTATTTAGATTTATTGTAATTATATTTGTTAGGGGGTGTTAGGGTTAGGGTTAGACTTAGGTTTAGGGGTTAATAACTTTAATATAGTGGCGGCGACGTTGGGGCAGCAGATTAGGGGTTAATAAATGTAGGTAGTTTGCGGCGACATTGGGGGTTAATAAATAGTATGTAGGTGTCGGCGATGTTGGGGGCAGCAGATTAGGGGTTAATACGTATAATGTAGGTGCGGCGGTGTCGGGAGCGGCAGATTAGGGGTTAATAATTATAATGTAGGTGTCTGCGATGTCGGGGGTGGCAGATTAGGGTTAATAAGTGTAAAATTAGGGGTGTTTAGACTCGGGGTTCATGTTAGGGTGTTAGGTGTAGACATAACTTTTATTTCCCCATAGGAATCAATGGAGCTTCGTTAAGGAGTTTTACGCTGCTTTTTTGGAGGTTTAGACTTTTTCTCAGCCGGCTCTCCCCGTTGATTCCTATGGGGAAATTGCGCTTGAACACGTACGACCAGCTCACCGCTGACTTAAGCAGCGCTGGTATTGAAGCTCGGTAATGAGCAAAATTTTCCTCAACGCTCACTTCTTGTCTTTTAACAACGGGTTTCTGAAAAATCATAATACCAGCGCTGCAGGTAAGTGAGCAGTGAGACAAAACTGCTCGTTAGCACTGCATAGTCTCTAACGCAAAACTCGTAATCTGGGCCATTGAAAGTAGTGCATGTATTACAAGTTGAAAGTAAACCTGTTCGCTCAGGCGCAATTGAATTTAACACATATAAGGATAGCGCAACCTCAGAGCTTTCGTTATCTGTTATTCTTGAATAAAAAGTGTCACAAAACACATAAAAAATACATTTAAAAGTACAGTTATACTCATAATGCCACTGTCTGATAAAAAATATTCAAAAAAATATTGTATTAAAAGGTTTTAAAGGCTCAAAGATATGAAGTCTCAGGTGTTCGGGGAAAAAAAGACTGCAAAGGGTTTTAACATAGAGATACATACATATACATATATACATAGAGTGCCCTCCACATATGTTGGCACCATAGTAAAAATGAGCAAAGAAGACTTTTACAATTTTTCTTTATTGTTTCAACATACTGCTATATCTTCCAGTAATACGCACCTATGCATTTCAGCCGTTCAAGGCCTTTATCTTGATAGCTGCGTATTACTGGAAGATATTGCTTGTGAATATTGATTGGAAACAGAGCGCTCTGTTTAACATCATCTGTAAAGCTGGACCTCTATGTGTTACTGATTTGAACTTTAGCATGATTGATACAGACCAAAATTATAGAATTGCTATTGGAGGACACGAGTCACGTGATCGTCACCAACCTGAAACAAGGAAGTATCCCGGATGTAACGATGAAAGAGGTACAACGCCAAGGAGCTGGATTGCAAGGTAATTGGCCAATTTAAGGCAAACTATTGTACCTAGCTGCTTGAGGAACTCCAAATCCACTTACTTAATTTTTTGAGCTGTTAGCTGCGATTGAGAGTAATATCAGAGAGCACTATCCATGGTTTCTTTTTGAGACTACACCTGTCATTGCCATTTTTTGCCATTCTTCACAACATTGGCTTAAATCAGAACTGGGGACTTATAGCCTATCTCTATATGAGTTATTAAATCATGTATTAAACTATTTTAATATTGTGAGCCACCAGTGGTTATTTATGTATTCATTTGTATCCATTGTGTTATTACATTCTATTCATTGTGTTTATAACTACTGTTATTTTTTATACATTTTGTTCATTTAGTTCATTTACAGCAAATAGCATGAGCCACTTTATATTCCTTATAATCTAGATCCGATAGTTTGCAGAGGCTTAGATACAAGAGGTAAAAATTGTATTAATATAACTGTGTTTGTTATGCAAAACTAAAATAATAAATATTCTGGTGTAGACTGTCTCTTTAATTGTATGCTCATAATTTATACATAAGTCTGCCTGTATATATATGTACATTACACAGAGAAGTATCCACTACTCCCTGGTTTCCTTCCCTATAAACACTAAAACAATGTCACTGTCGTTAAAATTAAGAGGGGGATGGAGTGTCTGCAAATTGTTACCCCTTACGCATCTATCGTTAGAAAGTTCCACCGTGAGGAGAAGTTTCATGTGGAGGAGTTAAAGCTCTAATACAATATATAGGACACAACTCCACACCCGACATTATATAAACAAGCAGCATACATGTGGAACTACTAGATAAAAAGGAGTGTAACTATTTAAATTGAAAATGCATTTTAACCCAGTAATGTTCCATTTCCCTGACATATATGGTTAATTAGATGTCCATTCAGCAGAAACAAGATAATATCCTCATTGAGCAATAATGATGTTCATTTTTCTACTCCTGTACAGCTATATAGATATAATAGACGTGTTTAGCCTACTAATGCACTGGCACAGACCTAATTCAAGGTTTAGCCATATATAACATGCTTAAAACAACTGTTTTCAAGGCTTATTCATGCTACCTATTTGAGTTTAACACTGAGATTGATAGTGTTTAAATTGCTGAAACATACAGTTCTGGTGGTTAGCATCTCCATTCTCTTCTTGTTTAATTGGACATGTTAGGATAACATTCCTTTTCTTTATTTATCTATAGATGCAATCTTTCCTTTTTGTTTTTTATTGATGTTTTGTTGTATATTTAACCAACCCCTAGACTCGACTTTTGAAATACCATAGGTCCAAGAATGACCATGACAGTACAAGGGGGCAAAAACGAGGACTTTATTCTAATAAGTATGTGTCAAAATAAGGCTTTTATTGATCTGAAAACCCTTTTGCAAATGCAGGAAAGAGACAAACCAAAAAGTAGCCTTTGCATATATATGTATAAAAAGAGCCAAAAAGCCACAACCTATAAATTGTTATCAAGGCCTTAGTCAATTATCAAATCTGTGGGGCAGCATGACAATGGAAGTTGCGGTGTCACTTATTATGGCAAATTGTTTGTTGCAACAACATAGTAGGTATTATCATACACTCCAGCAAACAGCACAAAGAAGAAGATACAGAATAGAACAGAGGGTGTTCTTCCCTAGATACAGCCTGGAAGCTCTTACAGACTTTGGAAATTATCCAGATATTTTACCTTTCCTATTAAACTATAAGGAACACCTAGTCCATTAGGGCCTGTGCAAAAGCATCTGAGTAAAAGAGCAGGAATAAATAATAAAATAATTAATTAAATATGAATTTATTATGAAGTTCTAAGGTGCACCGTTATCTTTGCTGATAATGTCGCCTAGATTTAGATTTTTGCGGCCAAAGGCGTGCATTAGCTACGCGTGTTTTTTTTCCCCTGCACCTTTTAAATAATGCTGGTATTTAGAGTTCTCTGAAGGGCTGCGTTAGGCTCCAAAAAGGGAGCGTACAGGCATATTTACCGCCACTTCAACTCTCAATACCAGCGTTATTTATGGTAGCAGTTAGCTGGAAAAACTTGCTCGTGCATGATATCCCCATAGGAAACAATGGGGCAGTTTGGGCTGAAAAAAAAACCCTGCAAAAAAGCAGCGTTAAGCTCCTAACGCAGCCCCATTGTTTCCTATGGGGAAGCAGTTTCTAAGTCTGCACCTAACTCCCTAACATGTACCCCAAGTCTAAACACCCCTAATCTTACACTTATTAACCCCTAATCTGCTGCCCCCACTATCGCTGACCCCTGCATTATATTATTAACCCCTAATCTGCCGCTCCGGACACTGCTGCAACCTACATTATAGCTATGTACCCATAATCTGCTGCCCCTAACATCGCCGACCCCTATATTATATTTATTAACCCCTAATCTGCCGCCCCCAATGTCACCGCTACCTACCTACACTTATTAACCCCTAATCTGCCGACCGGACCTCACCGCCACTATAATAAATGTATTAACCCCTAAACCGCCGTACTTCCGCCTCGCAAACCCTATAATAAATATTATTAACCCCTAATCTGCCCTCACTAACATCGCCAACACCTAACTTCAAGTATTAACCCCTAATCTGCCGACCGGACCTCGCCGCTACTCTAATAAATGTATTAACCCCTAAAGCTAAGTCTAACCCTAACCCTAACACTCCCTAAATTAAATATAATTTTAATCTAACAAAATAAATTAAATATTATTAACTAAAGTCTTATTTAAAACTAAATACTTACCTGTAAAATAAACCCTAATATAGCTACAATATAACGAATAATTATATTGTAGCTATTTTAGGATTTATATTTATTTTACAGGCAACTTTGTATTTATTTTAACTAGGTACAATAGCTATTAAATAGTTATTTACTATTTAATAGTTACCTAGTTAAAATAATTACCAAATTACCTGTAAAATAAATCCTAGCCTAAGTTACAATTAAACCTAACACTACACTATCAATAAATAAATTAACTACAAGTACCTACAATTAAATAAACAAACACTAAATTACAAAAAATAAAAAAAGATTACAAGAATTTTAAGCTAATTACACCTACTCTAAGCCCCCGATTGAAATTTAGAGTTTTTTTTTTTTGTAATTTAGTTTAGTTTATTTAATTGTAGGTACTTGTAAATAATTGATTTAATTTATTTATTGATAGTTTAGTGTTAAGTTTAATTGTAACTTGTAACTAGCTATTGTACCTAGTTAAAATAAATACAAAGTTGCCTGTAAAATAAATATAAATCCTAAAATAGCTACAATTTAATTATTTGTTATATTGTAGCTATATTAGGGTTTATTTTACAGGTAAGTATTTAGTTTTAAATATGAAGACTTTAGTTAATATTTAATTTATTTAGTTAGATTAAAATTATATTTAATTTAGGGGGGTGTTAGGGTTAGGGTTAGACTTAGCTTTAGGGGTTAATACATTTATTAGAGTAGCGGCGAGGTCCGGTCGGCAGATTAGGGGTTAATACTTGAAGTTAGGTGTTGGCGATGTTAGTGAGGGCAGATTAGGGGTTAATAATATTTATTATAGGGTTTGTCAGGCGGTTTAGGGGTTAATACATTTATTAGAGTAGCGGCTAGGTCCGGTCGGCAGATTAGGGGTTAATACGTGTAGGTAAGGTAGCGGCGACGTTGGGAGGGGCAGATTAGGGGTTAATAAATATTATGTAGGTGTCAGCGATGTTAGGGGCAGCAGATTAGGGGTACATAGGGATAATGTAGGTGGCGGCAGTGTGCGGTCGGCAGATTAGGGGTTAAAAAAATTTATTAGAGTGGCGGCGATGTGGGGGGACCTCGGTTTAGGGGTACATAGGTAGTTTATGGGTGTTAGTGTACTTTAGAGCACATTAGTTAAAAGCTTTATAAACCAGCGTTAGCCCAGAAAGCTCTTAACTACTGACTTTTTTCTGCGGCTGGAGTCTTGTCGGTAGAGGCTCTACTGCTCACTTCAGCCAAGACTCATTAGGAAGATCCCATTGAAAAGAGGCTACGCAATTGGCGTAAGGGGATCTGCGGTATTGAAAAGTCGCGGCTCGGAAGTGAGCATTAGACCCTTTCCTGGCTGACTCTAAATACCAGCGGGCGGTAAAAAGCAGCTTTAGGAGCCCTTAACGCTGCTTTTGACGGCTAACGCAGAACTCTAAATCTAGGCGTGTTTTATTTCAGAAGTGCTATTTCTCCAGTTGGCTCAGTTATGCTATTTGGGTTTTGAAATGCAGGAACTATTATTTTATACTCAAGTAGGCTATTAGTATATTAGCATAGGCACTATTATGTTATTCTGCACTCCAGGCCTTGTTTTTGTTTAGCGTCTTTTTAACTTTATAAGCTTCTTCCTTCTTCCTTTAGTTTGCCTGGGTATAGTATTTTGCTTTGTGCTACCTGGGTTCTCAGAATTCCCTCTGATATCTCTGCATGCTGATATTGTTGCAGACCCGGCTTGAGCTTTGACCTGCTTTAACCCTTGGTACTGAAATATTCTGCTTTCCTGCTGCTGACCCTGCCTTGTACCTGACTGTGAGTTTGGCTTATCTTGATCCTGTGTATCACTTGACTGCCTGTCTAATCCTTTGGCTTTGCATAGACTGTTTCTTTGCAATCTCCTTATCTGGGTCCTTGTTTAATGCCCAATGGTAGGATGTATAGACTACTGGCCAGGCAATTAGAGCGATAGGTGAGATCTCTCTGCAGGCATGATATACACACACAAGCATCTCCTCATTCCTCCCTTTTTATTTCACACTTTTATTTGCCCCCTTCTATCAGTCACATCTACATCAAACCAGCATCTGATGACCTGCAGTTACCCTAATATGTACCTGTAATCCTCTCAGTTACCCTATCCTTCCCACACTAGTCTATTTTTAACCCCTCCCCCCTTTTCCACATTCCTCGTCATCTTTTCTATTAATTCTTTCTCATTCTCTTATCTTCATCTCTCATGCACATCAGTCTCATCTTCAAACTACTCTGAGACACACTTTCTTTACCCTTTTTGCCCTAATTTCTCACACACATGCAGCCTCTTACATCCTATTGGTTTTCCTGTACAACACCTCTTGCTTACTATTCTTAGCCTCACTTTCATCCTACAACATTTTCATCCTTCCCCCAAACACAGAGCATCTTCCTGACCCTCTTACAACTATCATATATAATCCCTCCATGCCCTCTCAAGTCACAGATAAAGGGACACTCAAGTAAAAATAAAACTTTCATGATTTAGATTGAGAATGCCATTTTAAACAACTTTTAAATTTACTTCCATTAACAAAATGTGCAGTCATTTTATATTTACACATTGTCATGTGTGATGTAATAACATTATGTAATTGATGATGGCATGAAAAGCACACAGGGCAGGGCCAGTTTAAGTTTGGAATTTTCTTGCTTTTTAAATTGTGATTGAAAACTTAAAGTGATGGTAAACCTTAACTAATCAAATGTCATATATTTAATCTTTGCCATTAAAAAAGTATATGTATACCTTTTCTGTTTTTGATCCATTTGTTAAAGGGTTAAATTAGTGCATATAGTAATGCTTCTATTGCAATGATATGCCGGCCCACATGTATAAACTCTTTTTTTTTTTTTTTTTTACAATTCTAGTGAACATCCAATCCACGTGTGTGTCAATTGACAATCTTGAAGTCCAGCCCCTTTAAAGGACCAGTAAACACAGCAGATTTGCATAATCAACAAATGCAAGATAACAAGACAATACAATAGCATTTACTTTGAATTTCAAATGAGCAGTAGATTCTTTTCTAACTCATTTTAAAGTTATGTATATTTCCACTCCCCCTGTACCATGTGATAGCAATCAGCCAATCACAAATGCATATACGTATAGTCTGAGTTCTTGCACATGCTCAGTAGGAGCTGGTGACTCAAAAAAAGTGTAAATATAAAAGACTGTGCACATTTTTTTTAATGAAAGTAAATTGGAAAGTTGTTTAAAAATACATGCTGTATCTGAATCATGAAAATTTAATAAAACCTGAGTGTCCCTTTAAAGCCCTTTGAAAGCCTATGTAGAGAGTGGATTTGACTGCTCTATACAATGTTCTAAATCCATAACTATCAAATTAATCTTAAATACTACAAACAATACTTAAAATAATTATCAATAACTCAAAAATAATTACACTAAATTAGATAGAAACAATAATATATATAAAATTACAATTTCAATGATAATTAAAATATACTAAATAATCATAAAAAATGTTTTAAATTATTTTGTAAATATATAACACGCATATGGCCAGATTACCAGAGTAGCGCTGTTATGCACAAAAGATAGGGGGTTTATTGCAGGCATTTGCAAACATTCGGCTAGATTAAGAGTTGTGCGTTAGGGTAAAAAAGCAGCGTTAAGAGGTCCTAACGCTGCTTTTTTACGCCTGCTGGTATTACGAGTCTTGAAGGTTTAGGGTCACCGCACACATCTTTGGACTTACTGCAAAACAACTTACGTAAACTTTGTAAAGTCTTTTTCCTATGGGACTTCAATAGCGCTGGTATTACGAGTCTGTCCTGGGAGGCCAAAAAGTGAGCAGGACACCCTACCCTGTCAAGATCCCTAACACATTTAAAAGTCAGTAGTTATGAGTTTTATGGTACAACGCCGTAACATAAAACTCATAACTAAAGTGCTAAAAAGTACACTAACACCCATAAACTACCTATTAACCCCTA
This sequence comes from Bombina bombina, assembly GCF_027579735.1. NCBI lineage: Eukaryota > Metazoa > Chordata > Amphibia > Anura > Bombinatoridae > Bombina > Bombina bombina. The sequence continues at coordinate 911,784,825 of NC_069501.1, read as the reverse complement.
AAGCAAACATTATAATACAAATTTTAACCCCTGATCTGCCGCTCCAGACACCGCTGCCATCTACATTATATTTATGAACCCCTAATCTTCTGCCCCCAACATCGCCGACACCTACACTATACTTATTAACCCCTAATCTGCCACCCCCGACATCGCCGACACCTACATACTATTTATTAATCCCTATTCTGCCGCCCCCAACATCGCCGCCACTATATTAAAGTTATTAACCCCTAAACCTAAGTCTAACCCTAACACCTCCTAACTTAAATATAATTACAATAAATCTAAATAAATATTACTATCATTAGCTAAATTATTCCTATTTAAAACTAAATACCTGTAAAATAAACCCTAAGATAGCTACAATATAACTAATAGTTACAAAATATAACCTAAGTTACACTAACACCTAACACTACACTATAATTAAATAAATTAACTAAATTAAATACAATTACCTAAATTAAATTAAATTAGCTAAAGTACAAAAAAACAAACACTAAATTACAGAAAATAATAAACAAATTACAGATATTCAAACTAATTACACCTAATCTAATAGCCCTATTAAAATAAAAAATGGCCCCTCAAAATAAAAAAAAACCCTAGCCTAAACTAAACTACCAATAGCCCTTAAAAGGGCCTTTTGCGGGGCATTGCCCCAAAGTAATCAGCTCTTTTGTCTGTAAAAAAAAAATACAAACAATCCCCCCAACAGTAAAACACACCACCCACACAACCAACCCCCCAAATAAAATACTATCTAAAAAACCTAAGCTCCCCATTGCACTGAAAAGGGCATTTGAATGGGCATTGCCCTTAAAAGGGCAGTTAGCTCTATTGCAGACCAAAGTCCCAAACTTAAAAATAAAACCCACTCAATACACGCTTAAAAAAACCTAACACTAACCCACTAAAGATCGACTTACCGGGAGAAGTCTTCATCCAAACCGGGTCGAAGTCCTCAACAAAGCCGGGAGAAGTCTTCATCCAAGCCGGGCGAAGTGGTCCTCCAGACGGGTAGAAGTCTTCATCCAGAGGGCATCTTCTATCTTCATCCATCCGGCATGGAGCAGGTCCATCTTCAAGACATCTGACGCTGAGCATCCTCTTCATCCGACGACTAAAGCTAAATGAAGGTACCTTTAAGTGACGTCATCCAAGATGGCGTCCCTTAGATTTCGATTGGCTGATAGAATTCTATCAGCCAATCAGAATTAAGGTAGAAAAAATCCTATTGGCTGATGCAATCAGGACTTCGGCCCAGGCTTGGATGAAGACTTCTCCCGGTAAGTCGATCTTCAGGGGGTTAGTGTTAGGTTTTTTTAAGGGTGTATTGCGTGGGTTTTATTTTTAGGTTAGGGACTTTGGGCCGCAATAGAGCTAACTGCCCTTTTAAGGGCAATGCCCATCCAAATGCCCATTTCAGGGCAATGGAGAGCTTAGTTTTTTTTAGATAGTATTTTATTTGGGGGGTTGGTTGTGTGTTGGGTTTTACTGTTGGGGGGGGGTTGTTTGTATTTTTTTTTACAGTTAAAAGATCTGATTACTTTGGGGCAATGCCCCGCAAAAGGCCCTTTTAAGGGCTATTGGAAGTTTAGTTTAGGCTAGGGTTTTTTTTTTATTTTGGGGGGGCTTTTTTATTTTAATAGGGCTTAGATTAGGTGTAATTAGTTTAAATATCTGTAATTTGTTTATTATTTTCTGTAATTTAGTGGGGTTTTTTTTGTACTTTAGCTCATTTAATTTAATATAGGTAACTGTATTTAATTTAGTTAATGAATTTAATTATAGTGTAGTGTTAGGTGTTAGTGTAACTTAGGTTAGGTTTTATTTTACAGGTACTTTTATATTTATTTTAGCTAGGTAGTTATTAAATAGTTAATAACTATTCAATAACTATTGTACCTAGTTAAAATAAATACAAACTTGCCTGTAAAATAAAAATAAGATAGCTACAATGTAACTATTAGTTATATTGTAGCTAGCTTAGGGTTTATTTTACAGGTAAGTATTTAGTTTTAAATAGGAATAATTTAGTTAATGATAGTAATATTTATTTAGATTTATTGTAATTATATTTGTTAGGGGGTGTTAGGGTTAGGGTTAGACTTAGGTTTAGGGGTTAATAACTTTAATATAGTGGCGGCGACGTTGGGGCAGCAGATTAGGGGTTAATAAATGTAGGTAGTTTGCGGCGACATTGGGGGTTAATAAATAGTATGTAGGTGTCGGCGATGTTGGGGGCAGCAGATTAGGGGTTAATACGTATAATGTAGGTGCGGCGGTGTCGGGAGCGGCAGATTAGGGGTTAATAATTATAATGTAGGTGTCTGCGATGTCGGGGGTGGCAGATTAGGGTTAATAAGTGTAAAATTAGGGGTGTTTAGACTCGGGGTTCATGTTAGGGTGTTAGGTGTAGACATAACTTTTATTTCCCCATAGGAATCAATGGAGCTTCGTTAAGGAGTTTTACGCTGCTTTTTTGGAGGTTTAGACTTTTTCTCAGCCGGCTCTCCCCGTTGATTCCTATGGGGAAATTGCGCTTGAACACGTACGACCAGCTCACCGCTGACTTAAGCAGCGCTGGTATTGAAGCTCGGTAATGAGCAAAATTTTCCTCAACGCTCACTTCTTGTCTTTTAACAACGGGTTTCTGAAAAATCATAATACCAGCGCTGCAGGTAAGTGAGCAGTGAGACAAAACTGCTCGTTAGCACTGCATAGTCTCTAACGCAAAACTCGTAATCTGGGCCATTGAAAGTAGTGCATGTATTACAAGTTGAAAGTAAACCTGTTCGCTCAGGCGCAATTGAATTTAACACATATAAGGATAGCGCAACCTCAGAGCTTTCGTTATCTGTTATTCTTGAATAAAAAGTGTCACAAAACACAAAAAAAAGACATTTAAAAGTACAGTTATACTCATAATGCCACTGTCTGATAAAAAATATTCAAAAAAATATTGTATTAAAAGGTTTTAAAGGCTCAAAGATATGAAGTCTCAGGTGTTCGGGGAAAAAAAGACTGCAAAGGGTTTTAACATAGAGATACATACATATACATATATACATAGAGTGCCCTCCACATATGTTGGCACCATAGTAAAAATGAGCAAAGAAGACTTTTACAATTTTTCTTTATTGTTTCAACATACTGCTATATCTTCCAGTAATACGCACCTATGCATTTCAGCCGTTCAAGGCCTTTATCTTGATAGCTGCGTATTACTGGAAGATATTGCTTGTGAATATTGATTGGAAACAGAGCGCTCTGTTTAACATCATCTGTAAAGCTGGACCTCTATGTGTTACTGATTTGAACTTTAGCATGATTGATACAGACCAAAATTATAGAATTGCTATTGGAGGACACGAGTCACGTGATCGTCACCAACCTGAAACAAGGAAGTATCCCGGATGTAACGATGAAAGAGGTACAACGCCAAGGAGCTGGATTGCAAGGTAATTGGCCAATTTAAGGCAAACTATTGTACCTAGCTGCTTGAGGAACTCCAAATCCACTTACTTAATTTTTTGAGCTGTTAGCTGCGATTGAGAGTAATATCAGAGAGCACTATCCATGGTTTCTTTTTGAGACTACACCTGTCATTGCCATTTTTTGCCATTCTTCACAACATTGGCTTAAATCAGAACTGGGGACTTATAGCCTATCTCTATATGAGTTATTAAATCATGTATTAAACTATTTTAATATTGTGAGCCACCAGTGGTTATTTATGTATTCATTTGTATCCATTGTGTTATTACATTCTATTCATTGTGTTTATAACTACTGTTATTTTTTATACATTTTGTTCATTTAGTTCATTTACAGCAAATAGCATGAGCCACTTTATATTCCTTATAATCTAGATCCGATAATATTCTGCTTTTTTTAGTGCAGGGACTTATTCTTTTATATAGCCAAAATATTATTACCATGGGGTATTAAAGAAGATAATATAAAATAGCGATAAAGTGAAATAATCTAAGATCAGATGCTATGGCCATATACAGGTCATATCCTAATTATCCCTGATTAAATAAAAGCCCTTCAGTAATAAATACAAATATAAGTGTAAATATAGATATAATATGTGAATCCAAATGTATGGGCAGGATCTACAGATGGATAGATGGCTCTCATTTGTGATGTATCACTAGGCTCTCATTTTTAGGAGTCCATTATGGAGAAAAGTTCTATGTTCTTAGATGGTCCTGTACAACTCATCTGTGGGTCCACTAATTTCTTGCTAGTAATTTCTTATAGGAAGCAATGCCAATCCAAACTAACATTCAGGCCTTTTGGCCAATGGGCATTCAATTTGAAAATCCATTTGGACTCAATTTGGAGGAGTTTCCAATGTCTGTCTCCTCCCCTTGATAGTGCAGGCACATGATCTATTAATTTGAAACATAAGTCCTGTACCGTTTTTCCACCAGTAGCAAAGTGATGTGCCACAGGTTGATCGCTTCTTTTATTCTTTATTGCATCCTTGATGGAGGACCTGTGGTTCCCCATGCAAGTGCAGGCATCATCTGCTGTTTTTCCTATGTAAAATAGGCCACAGGGACAATTGATCATGTAAACTACAAAGGGCATAGTACATAATGTTGAATGTAGAATTTTTGGTTCGTATCTGGATGGTGGAATGTGGGACCAGGGATCATAGCATGGCATGTAGTACAGCCTGTGCACTGAAAACACCCCTTCTTTGTGTTTGTCAGCCTTTGCATAGCAGTGTATTGGATCAGTAATGACCAACTGGTCCCTCAGATTCTGGTTTCTTTTAAAACTCACTTGCGGGCTTTCCCACTCACTGAAGGGTAGTGTGGGGTTGCTCCGGATGATGTGCCAATGTTCTTTTATTCTGTGTCCAATATTCTTAGTATCCGGACAGTATTTTGTGACTTATGTCATGAGATTGTTGGGTTCCTTCACCCCCTCTGTCTTTGGATTCTCCTGTTCAGTAATGCAGTCCAATAGATATTGTCATTTGTACCCCCTTGCCATACATTTTCTCTGTATCTCTTGAAGCTGTTGTTCGTTGTTGGATGCATCACTGCTATTTCTATTCCCCCTTGACATTTGACCATGTAAGATGGCTCAAAGGAGGGATGTAGGATGGCAGCTTTGTGCATGTAGGACATCATTCATGTCTGTGGATTTCTGGTAGAGTGTTGTCCCCAGGTTCTCACCTTCTCTATAGATGCACAGGTCCAGAAATTCTACTTTTTCTTGGCTTAAGGTCATTTTTAGTTGTATAGGATGATGTAAGTCATTCAGTTCTTGAAACCAATCCTGTAGTGATTCTTTTGATCCTGTCCAGATCATAGAAAGGTTGTAAATATAGTGCTGGTATACAGCAACTTATATTCTTTGGAAGACCCTCATAATCTCTTCTTCATAATGCTCCATAAAGAGATTTGAGAAGGATGGGGCGACGTTCGAGCCCATGGCTGTTCCATTGATTTGGCAATAGTATGTATCTTCAAACTTGAAGTAGTTCAATCTAAGGCTCAATTCAAGGAGCTGCAGAAGGATAATCAGTGGTGGTCCCACATATGGGTACCTACTCAATGCCCTGGCTATCATACTTATACCCTCCTTTTGTGGTATGACTGTATACAGGCTTGTTATGTCAGCTGTAACTAATATCCAGTCCTTCATTTTGAATCCCTTCAGTTTCTCTATGAAGTCCAGTGAATCTCTCACATATGACCTCATATTTTTGACCAGGGGTTGAAGAAAGAAGTCCACAATTTTTATAGTGGTGATGTGATGGAGTCCCTGGCCGAGACAATCGGTCTCCCTGGTGGATGCATCTGGTTCTTATAAATCTTAAGGAGAGTATAAAGTATTGGGCTTATGGGGTACTCAGTGAGTAGAAAATCTGCCATTTTTCATTGATGAAGCCTTGTGTTACTCCTCCTACTACCAGTGTCTTGATCTCCTTCTGGAACTCCTTCACTGTGTTCCTTGGCAGTTGTCAGTATGTGGTAGTATCACTGAGTTGTTGGATGACCTCTGAACTGTAATACTCATAATTCATCACTACTGTTGCACCTCCCTTATCTGCCGGGCGGATGATAATTGAAGGGTCTGTGGCGAGTGATTTAATAACCAGAATCTCATCTTTCTCCAAATTATTCTTAAATTTGTGCACAGGAGACATATTGATATTCCTATCTGTCAGACGAGTATCTGTTTTTAAGCTTGGATTGTAGCTTGTGGGGTCAAATTTGCTGGTTTTTCCGAATGATGTACTTTTGTCAGGTCTATTTTTGCCACTAAAGTGTTCCCTTAGCCTCAGGGATCGCTGGAATTTATGGTGGTCGATCCATCTCTCAAACAAGTCACACTTTCTGGTCGGTACAAAGTTCAATTCCTTATTAAGGAGCCTTATTTCAGCATCTGATAATCGTCAGTCACTGATATTGATTACCAGATTGTTATCCATTGGTGCTTCAAAAGGGGTAGGTGCGGGAACAGAGTTCTGCCTCTGAACGCCCCTTTTTGGGTGTGTCCTCCTCTTCCCCTTATCCCTGACCGAGTGGTCACCCCTAAAAAATTTTGTTGCTGTTGTCTTGCTCCTCTATAGGATGGTACCGGCACCTGTGTGGTAGAGGGATTATCCAAAACTGTGCCCGAGCTGGTGTCTATGGTTTGGAGGATTCTTCTTGTGTATTGCCTAGGCCTCCTTTGTCCTCTAGGTCTATCGCCTCTATTTTCCCCATTCACCTCCAGCTATCCACCTGTATACACTTTTGTCCTTGTAGTTTCTATAATCATGACCAGTTTCCTGTTCTTAAAGGATATTAGTGCCTCCTTATATTCCTTGATCTGTGTCTGTAGTTCGTTGTGCCAATCCATACTTGTATCAACTTGTAGTATCTGAGTATTATTATTTTCGTATTCCTGTATTTCGGTTTAAATTTTTTTCAAGCTGTGTCCTGATTTCATCTGTGACTAGCAATATCAGGTCAAAGGAACATTTATTTAAAATGGCGCACCATTTTTTGCAAAATTCTATATTATTGCGCCCAATGGTAGAAATGTTCCTAATCCTGAATCCCTGTGGTATTAACTTCTTGCTATAGTAGTCGGACAAATAAATGCCATGAAGTTTCAGGTCAATTTCTTTTTTCTTCAGCTTTAATATGCTCAGAAAGATGGAGTTACTGGACTGTATTTCTTCCTCATGTTCAAACAAGATGTGTGCTGCATCACTGTCTGTGAAGGGTATCCTCAATGCCTGTATCTGTATCCATGGAGCTGATAAGCTCTAGGTAAAGTGCTCTGTGTGGTATAGTGCTGTAATGTGGTATCCAATCCCACTGTTCAGTGGGAAAATACAATTGAGGAGATCCTCATTGAGAGAGGTATACTAAAAATAGCGTGTGCTTCAATATTTAATATATAAATCCAAGAAAAAGCACTCTCACCTTAATGTTCAGCTGCCAGGGTGCCAGCGGTTCAATATATGGGACATAAGAAGGGACTGTCTGGTCTTTTTATCAAGTGTAATTTATTATATCAAGCGTGATATTTGGGGGACACACTCCCCTTCCTCAGACAAACAAACACAAATCACAAGTGGCAATTTAAACAATGTTAGCAACTCCTGCAGTGAGAGGAATTGCGCCAAGGCCATAGTCATGGCAATCCTCAAACAAAAATGATATCTGTGCATAAACATCATAGCAGTGCAAGTGCAAAAAATACATAATATTTTCATCATATCAGTTCATTAGTAATCTGTGTATAAATCACATATTGTACAACAATAGACAAGTAAAAACATGTAAACAAACTGTATTTATGAGCTGTGTTCATACTGGTGCAATTGTAAGCAGGTTATACAGCTTTAAAATCCCCTTACTAAGGGGTTAACGGATCGATACAGAAAGGATGTCAGTACTGAAATACTTACTAGCCATATTATGCCTTCTCACTCCTGTGTATCTCATGACATCACCGAGATCGCACGTCCAGTGTCTTCAGCCTCTGATGTCACTGCAGAGACTACCTTTAATGATGTACGCCATTGCCATGAATATCAGCCGGCGTGACTTCCAGGGTAGTCACAGATAGAGTTCCAGCGCCTCCATGGTATAAACTGAACATAAGATGTTACAAGAAATAGAAGTGTAAAACTAAATAGATAGAGAAACTAGTAGGACGCTATGCAAGGAACACTATGGGAATAACCAGCATACTGTGCTACATTACTGCAAGTTTTCTACTGTGTCTTATTGTCCTCAGAGGCTGGAGACACTGGATGTGCGATCTCGGCGATGTTACACACCGTTGCCATGAGATATACAGGAGTGAGAAGGCATAATATGGCTAGTAAGTATTTCAGTACTGATATTCTCACACGGTACATGTCTAAGATGGGGGCTCTCTTATAAATATTAAAGGGACATAATACTCATATGCTTAATCACTTGTAACTGATGCAGTATAACTGTAAAAAGCTGACAGGAAAATATCACCTGAGCATCTCTATGTAAAAAAAAGAAGATATTTTACCTCACAATCTCCTCAGCTTAGCAGAGTAAGTTCTGTGTAAAATGTAATACTCAGCTGCTGCTCAGCTGCAGGTAAAAAAATAAATAAAAATGAAGAAATGAACAGCAGCCAATCAGCATTAGCAGTGCTGAGGTCATGAACTCTTTTACTGTGATCTCATGAGATTTCACTTAACTCTCATGAGATTTCATTGTAAACTTCCTTACACTGAATAGGGAAATAAGATGAGTGTGCACGAAAGCTCGCTCCTTCCGCTGTCCCGGGACACACATACTGATTTGTTGCTTAAAAGTCCTTTACAATGGGATGTGGCTACTGAGGAACTTTTGAGGTAAAATATCTTTCTTTTTTACATAGAGATGTTCAGGTGATATTTTCTAGTCAGCTTTTTGCAGCTGTGCTGCATCACTTTCAAGTGTTTAAACATTTGGGTATTATGGCCCTTTAAGACAATTACGGCACTAGCCATTGGCTTTTCTGTAATGATTATTTAACCCCTTATTAAGGGGCACTAGTATGAACACAGCTCATCAATACAGTTTGTTTACACATTTACACATTTCCACTTGTCTATTTTTGTACAATATGTGATTTCTACACAGTTACTAATGCACTGATATGATTAAAAGATTATGTATTTTTTGCACTTGCACTGATATGATGTTTATGCACAGATGTCATTGTTGTTTGAGGATTGCTATGACTACAGTTTTGGCGCAATTCCTCTCATTGGGTGAGGGGCTAAAACTGTTTAAATTGCCACTTGTGATTTGTGTTTGTGTGAGAAAGGGAAGTGTGTCTCAGAAACGTCACACTTGATAAATTAAATTACACTTGATAAAAAGACCAGAGTGCCTTCTTATGTCCCATATATATATATATATATATATATATATATATACATACTCACAGTGGACTGTTAACATGGAGGTGCTTATTTATGCCCCACTGGTAATGTGTCATATTGCCATACCCAGCGGACGTATGTCCTTGATTGCTGGACTCTAATATGCTCACCCTTATGCTTGCACTACTAAAGGAATACATCTATTTGCTTTGCCTCTTTCCTTTCTGCATACTGGATGTTGCTTAATAAATGCTTGATAAGCTGAGATATCAAGGCACTGCATACATACATTGAATGTGCTTGCTTTTGTGCTATTAGGATCTGCTAACATATCTTTTATGCATGAAAACCACTAAATACATAGTAAGACTGTCATTTGTATCAATGATTGGTATCACTGTAGAAACTCTGTTTACATAAGGCACTTTATACTCTATGGCATGTATTTATCAAGCCGTCAACCATAAATACGCTTGAATTGTGCAGCGTAATTGTGGCGAGCCTGATTCGCCTTAGTTATCAAACTCTACAGACCGGCAAAAGTAGAATTTAGTGACGTAACACACGATCCGCCGGACTCAGTCCGACACAGATTGATGCTTACGTCATTACAGATGTTTCGAACGCAAGTTCAGCACAATCTGACTACTTTTGGAAGTTATCAAATTCCTACCAGGTACGCTCGGCACTATTCCGGCCAGCGTACCTGGTTTTCAATCCGCCGCCCTGGAGGAATCAATGGGAGTCAGAAAGCAGTGAGAGCTCATGTTCACTGCTGCCTGATATCCCATTGATTCCTATGGGAACGTTTACACCTAACACCCTAACATGTACCTCGAGTCTAAACACCCCTAATCTTCCCCCCCTACACCGCCACCACCTACATTATACTTATTATTATACTTATTAACCCCTAATCTGCAACCCCGACACCATCGCGACCTAAATAAAACTAATTAACCCCTATCCCGCCGCTCCCGGACCCCGCCGCAACTAAATAAAACTTTATAACCACTAAACCGCCGCTCCTGGAGCCTACCACCACCTACATTATACTTATTAACCCCTAATCTCCACCCCCTACACCGCCGCCACTATATTAAATGTATTAACCCCTAAACCTAAGTTTAACCCTAACACCCCCTAACTTAAATATAATTTAAATAAATCGAAATAAATTATTCCTATTTAAAACTAAGTACTTACCTATAAAATAAACCCTAAGATAGCTACAATATAACTAATAGTTACATTGTAGCTATCTTAGGATTTATTTTTATTTTACAGGCAACTTTGTATTTATTTTATCTAGGTAGAATAGTTATTAATTAGTTATTAACTATTTAATAACTTCCTAGTTAAAATAAATACAAATATACCTGTAAAATAAAACGTAACCTAAGTTACAATTACACCTAACACTACACTATAATTAAATAAATTAAGTAAACTAAATACAATTAAAAACAATTATCTAAAGTACAAAACCCCCACTAAATTACAGAAAATAATAAAATAATTACAAGTTTTTTAAACTAATTACACCTAATCTAATCCCCCTAATATAATAAAAAGCCCTACCCTATACTAAATTATGAAAGGGCCTTTTGGGGGGCATTGCCCCAAAGTAATCAGCTCTATTACCTGAAAAAAAAGTACAATAACCCCCCAACATTAAAACCCACCACCCACACAACCAACCATACTCTAAAACCCACCCAATCCCCCCTTAAAAAAACCTAACACTAACCCCTTGAAGATCACCCTACCTTGAGACGTCTTCACCCAACCGGGCCAAATTCTTTAACGAAGCCGGGTGAAGTGGTCCTCCAGACGGGCAGAAGTCTTCATCCAAGCCGGGCAGAAGAGGTCCTCCAGATGGGCAGAAGTCTTCATCCAGACGGCATCTTCTATCTTCAGCCATCCGGCGTGGAGCGGGTCCATCTTCAAGACATCCGACGCGGAGCATCCTCTTCCAACGACATCCGACGACTGAATGACGGTTCCTTTAAATGACGTCATCCAAGATGGCGTCCCTTGAATTCCGATTGGCTGACAGAATTCTATCAGCCAATCGGAATTAAGGTAGGAAAAATCCTATTGGCTGATGCAATCAGCTAAAAGGATTGAAGTTCAATCCTATTGGCTGATCCAATCAGCCAATAGGATTGAGCTCACATTCTATTGGCTGTTCCAATTTATTTTAACTAGGAAGATATTAAATAGTTAAAGTCTGATAGTAACTATTAGTTATATTGTAGCTAGCTTAGGGTTTATTTTATAGGTAAATATTTAGTTTTAAATAGGAATAATTTATTTTGATTTATTTAAATTATATTTAACTTAGGGGGTGTTAGGGTTAGTGTTACACTTAGGTTTAGGGGTTAATACATTTAATATAGTGGCGGCGGTGTAGGGAGGGGCAGATTAGGGGTTAATAAACATAATGTAGGTGGCAGTATTGTAGGGGGGGCAGATTAGGGGATAATAAATATAATGTAGGTGGCGGTGGACTCCGGGAGAGGTGGTGTAGGGGTTAAACACTTTATTTAGTTGCAGCGGGGTCCGGGAGCTGCGGTTTAGGGGTTAAACACTTTATTTTGTTGCGGCATTGTCCGGGAGCGGCGGTTTAGGGGTTAAACACTTTATTTAGTTGTGGCGGGGTCCGGGAGCGGCAGGATAGGGGTTAATCACTATATGTAGGTGGCGGCGGTATAGGGGGCGGAAGATTAGTGGTTAATATGTATAATGTAGGTGGTGGTGGGCTCCGGGCGCGGCGGTTTAGGGGTTAATACATTTATTAGAGTTGAGGTGGGCTCCGGGAGCGGCGGTTTAGGGGTTAATACATTTATTAGAGTTGCGGTGGGAGCGTCGGTTTAGGGGTTAGTAACTTTATTTAGGTGCGGCGGGGTTAAACTGTATAATATAGTGTGAGTGTTTAGTGACAAGGTACCAAGAAAGCTGAAAAAAAGCAGAAGAGTTGCCAGAAACAGCAGTGGTCACAAAGACCGCTGCTCCATAACCTGTCCGCCTGCTCTGAGCAGGCGGACAGACATTGCCGGAAATCAACCAGATTGAGTACGATCGGGTTGATTGACACCTCCCTGCTGGCGGCGGCGTTGCACCAGCTGCTCTTGTGAGCTGCTGGTGCAATGCTGAATATGGAGAGCGTATTGCTCTCCGCATTCTGCGAGGTCTGTCGGACCTGATCCGCACTGTTGGATCAGGTCCACCAGACCTTGTTAAATAGAGGCCTATGTATATGTGCATGTGCATTGGAGCCCTTTGCAATGAAATAGCTGAAAACATGTAAAACTATAGAGATGTGCAGCCAAGAAAATTTTGTTTTCCGAATATTCAGAGGAATTTGTTTCCCCAAAAATCTAGTAGCGCTACTATTTGGTATCCGTTTAATTTAAAAACAAAATGAATACTGAATTTTACTGAAATATTTATATTTGTTTTTGTAATGTAAATGTTTCAAACCCACAGGTGAAAAGTTCCCTTGTAGCTACAATACTTACCTTAATGTGCTTAATGAGCATGGAGAGTGTGCTAAGGTAAGTATTAACCCCTTGAAGAAAAAAATGAATACTGACAATTTTCATTAGTATTTTTTCACCAACATTAGTTAAATATTATTAACCCCAAATCTGCCACCCCCAACGTTGCTGCCACTATATTAAATTTATTAACCCCTAAACCTAAGTCTAACCCTAACACCCCCTAACTTAAATATAATTAAAATAAATCTAAATAAAACCTACTATTAATAACTAAATAATTCCTATTTAAAACTAAATACTTACCTGTAAAATAAACCCTAAGCTAGCTACAATATAACTAATAGTTACATTGTATCTAGCTTAGGGTTTATTTTTATTTTACAGGCAAGTTTGTATTTATTTTACTAGGTAGAATAGTTACTAAATAGTTATTAACTATTTACTAACTACCTAGCTAAAATAAATATGAATTTACCTGTAAAATAAAACCTAACCTGTCTTACACTAACACCTAACCTTACACTACAATTAAATAAATTACCTAAATTAAATACAATTAACTAAATTAAATACAATTACCTAAATTACAAAAAAAACCCACTAAATTACACAAAATAAAAAAAACAAATTACAAGATATTTAAACTAATTATACCTAATCTAATAGCCCTATCAAAATAAAAAAGCCCCCCCAAAATAAAAAACCCTAGCCTAAACTAAACTACCAATAGCCCTTAAAATGGCCTTTTGCGGGGCATTGCCAAAAATAAATCAGCTCTTTTTTACTTGTAAAAAAAATACAAACAATCCCATAACAGTAAAACCCACCACCCACACAAACAAACCCCCAATTAAAACCCTAACTAAAAAAACCTAAGCCCCCCATTGCCCTGAAAAGGGCATTTAAATGGGCATTGCCCTTAAAAGGGCATTTAGCTCTATTGCTGCCCAAACCCTAATCTAAAATTAAAACCCACCCAATAAACTCTTTAAAAAAAACTAACACTAACCCCCGAAGATCCACTTACAGTTTTAAAGACCTGACATCCATCATCAACAAAGCCGGAAAAAGTCCTCAACGAAGCGCCAAGAAGTCCTTAATGAAGCCGGGAGAAGTTTTCATCCAAGCCGGGAGAAGTGGTCCTCCAGACGGGCAGAAGTCTTCATCCAGACGGCATCTCTATCTTCATCCATCCAGCGCAGAGCAGGTCCATGTTCAAGACATCCGGCGCGGAGCATCCTCTTCTTACGATGACTCCTGACGAATGAAGGTTCCTTTAAGTGACGTCATCCAAGATGGCGTCCCTTAGATTCTGATTGGCTGATAGAATTCTATCCAATCAGCCAATAGGATTGAGCTTGCATTCTATTGGTTGATTGGAACAGCCAATAGATTGCGAGCTCAATCCTATTATCTGATTGCATCAGCCAATAGGATTTTTTCAACCTTAATTCCGATTGGCTGATAGAATTCTATCAGCCAATTGGAATCTAACGGACGCCATCTTGGATGACATGAATTAAAGGAACCTTCATTCATCGGGAGTCATCGTAAAAAGAGGATGCTCCACCCCGGATGTCTTGAAGATGGACCCGCTCCGCGCCAGATGGATGAAGATAGAAGATGCCGTCTGGATGAAGACTTCTGCCTGTCTGGAGGACCATTTCTCCCGGCTTGGATGAAGACTCTCCCGTCTTCGTTGAGGAATTCTTGCCGCTTCGTTGAGGACTTCTCCCTGCTTCGTTGACAATGGATGTCCGGTCTTCAAAACTGTAAGTGGATCTTCAGGGGTTAGTGTTAGGTTTTTTAAGGGTTTATTGGGTGGGTTTTAGTTTTAGATTAGGGTTTGGGCAGCAATAGAGCTAAATGCCCTTTTAAGGGCAATTCCCATCCAAATGTCCTTTTCAGGGCAATGGGGAGCCTAGTTTTTTTTAGTTAGGGTTTTATTTGAGGGGTTGGTTGTGTGGGTGGTGGGTTTTACTCTTGGGGGGTTGTTTGTATTTTTTTTTACAGGTAAAAGAGCTGATTTCTTTGGGCAATGCCTCACAAAAGGCCCCTTTAAGGGCTATTGGTAGTTTAGTTTAGGCTAGGGTTTTTTTTCATTTTAGGGGGGGCTTTTTTTATTTTGTTGGGCTATTAGATTAGGCGTAATTAGTTTAAATATCTTGTAATTTGTTTTTTTATTTTGTGTAATTTAGTTTTTTTTTGTAATTTAGGTAATTGTATTTAATTTAGTTAATTGTATTTAATTTAGGTAATTTATTTAATTTTAGTTTAAATTTAGGTGTTGGTGTAAGACAGGTTAGGTTTTATTTTACAGGTAAATTTGTATTTATTTTAGCTAGGTAATTAGTAAATAGTTAATAACTATTTAGTAACTATTCTACCTAGTTAAAATAAATACAAACTTGCCTGTAAAATAAAAATAAACCCTAAGCTAGATACAAGGTAAGTATTTAGTTTTAAATAGGAATTATTTAGTTATTAATAGTACGTTTTATTTAGATTTATTTTAATTATATTTAAGTTAGTGGGTGTTAGGGTTAGACTTAGGTTTAGATGTTAATAAATTTAGTATAGTGGCAGCAACGTTGGGGGCGGCAGATTAGGGGTTAAAAATGTAGATAGGTGGCAGCGATGTTAGGGACGGCAGATTAGGGGTTAATAATATTTAACTAGTGTTTGCTATGCGAAAGTACGGAGGTTTAGGGGTTATTATGTTTATTATAGTGGCAGCGATGTCCAGAGTAGTGATGTCGCAAACGTAAAATTTTCGGTTCGCGAACGGCGAACGCAAATTTCCGCAAATGTTCATGAACCGGGGGAACCGCCATTGACTTCAATAGGCAGGCAAATTTTAAAACCCACAGGGACTCTTTCTGGCCACAATAGTGATGGAAAAGTTGTTTCAAGGGTACTAACACCTGGACTGTGGCATGCCGGAGGGGGATCCATGGCAAAACACGTAAAATTACATAGTTGATGCAGAGTCTAGTTTTAATCCATAAAGGGCATACATCACCTAACATTCCGAAATTGTTTGGAATAACGTGCTTTAAAACATCAGGTATGATGTTGTATCGATCAGGTAGTGTAAGGGTTACGCCCGCTTCACAGTGACAGACCAAACTCTCCGTTTAACGCACCGCAAACAACTGCAAATAGTCCATTTGCACAACCGCAAACTCCCCATTTACACAAGGTTGGATAGCAAGCTAGCCATGTCCCGTTCCTTGTCCTCACTGATGTCATTGAAGGTCTCTTCCACCACCCAGCCACGTACAACACCAGAGAATTACAAGACGTGTGGTCTGGGACCCATGGTAAGGTTCCCAGAGGTAGTTGCGGCGCCAGGGGACGTGTATATGGCATGGATTTTAGGAACCGGGAGATGGAAAAAGATGCTTGTTCGGTCCTCCTACAAATTTGGGGCACTGCGCGTGCAATCTAATGTGCCGCCAGATAGGAGTTGTGTGTTAAATAGTACTATTCCTATCAGTTTAATCCCTGTTATGTGCCTTTTTTTTTTGTTTGGTTTTTGAAGCCAGAGTGCAGCACCAGAGGCCAGAAAAATTTGGCATGTACACATGCCTGAAAAATTAGGTATTGTTGCAGGCCAGAAAAATTGATGTTTGTTTCCCAGGCAGAAAGTGCCCTAAAACATTGCGGCTTAAACCCGAGTTGGTGGCAGATAAGTCACGAAAGTCATCCGGCATTCGAAGATAAAATACAGCACCGTGTAGCCCAAGGCAGCTCATCTCATCAGGCCTTTTTTACTCGAATGTATCGCCCAATGTCAGTCCCTTCGGGATCCATCCCTCATTCATCTTAATAAAGGTGAGGTAATCTAGACTTTTTTGACCTAGGCGACTTCTCTTCTCAGTGACAATACCTCCTGCTACACTGAAGGTCCTTTCTGACAGGACACTTGAAGCGGGGCAGGCCAGAAGTTTGATTGCAAATTGGGATAGCTCAGGCCACAGGTCAAGCCTGCACACCCAGTAGTCAAGGGGTTCATCGCTCCTCAGAGTGTCGAGATCTGCAGTTAAGGCGAGGTAGTCTGCTACCTGTCGGTTGAGTCGTTCTCTGAGGGTAGACCCCGAAGGGCTGTGGCGATGCATAGGAGTTAAAAAGCTCCGCATGTCCTCCATCAACAACACATCTGTAAAGCGTCCTGTCCTTGCCGGCGTGGTCGTGGGAGTCGGAGGATTACTTTCACCTCTTCCCCTGTTAGATTCCCGTTGTGCTGTGACATCACCCTTATACGCTGTGTAAAGCATACTTTTTAATTTATTTTGGAACTGCTGCATCCTTTCCGACTTGTGGTAAATAGGTAACATTTCAGGAACTTTATGCTTATACTGGGGGCTAGTAGCGTGGACACCCAGTACAGGTCGTTCTCCTTCAGCTTTTTTATACGAGGGTCACTCAACAGGCACAACAGCATAAAAGACCCCATCTGCACAAGGTTGGATGCCGAGCTACTCATGTCCCGTTCCTCGTCCTCAGTGATCTCACTGAAGGTATCTTCTTCCCCCCAGCCACGTACAACACCACAGGTACCAGATAGGTGACAACGAGCACCCTGGGTTGCTTGTTGTTGTTGGTCTTCCTCCTCCTCCTCCTCAAAGCCACATTCCTCCTCTGACTCCTCTTCCTCACAAACCTCTTCCAGCGTTGCCGCTGGTCCAGCAAGCGATGCTGATAAGGCTGTTTCTGGTGGTGATGGTGACCACAACTCTTCCTCTTCACGCTCATCTATGGCCTGATCCAGCACTCTTTGCAGGGCACACTCCAGGAAGAAAACAAATGTTATGATGTCACTGATTGTGCCTTTGGTGCAACTGACTAGGTTTTTCACCTCCTCAAAAGGACGCATGAGCCGACGGGCATTGCGCATGAGCGTCCAGTAACGTGGCAAAAAAATTCCCAGCTCCGCAGAGGCTGTCCTAGCACCCCGGTCATAAAAATACTTGTTAATGGCTTTTTCTTGTTGGAGAAGGCGGTCGAACATTAGGAGTGTTGAATTCCAACGTGTCGGGCTGTCACAAATCAAGCGCCTCACTGGCATGTTGTTTCGCCGCTGGATATCGGAAAAGTGCTCCATGGCCATGTAGGAACACCTCAAATGGCCACACACCTTCCTGGCCTGCTTCAGGACATCCTGTAAGCCTGGGTACTTATGCACAAAGCATTGTACAATCAGATTACACACATGTGCCATGCACGGCACATGTGTCAACTTGCCCAATTTCAATGCCGCCACCAAATTACTTCCATTGTCAGAAACCACTTTGCCGATCTCCAGTTGGTGTGGAGTCAGCCACTGATCCACCTGTGCATTCAGGGCGGACAGGAGTGCTGGTCCGGTGTCACTCTCTGCTTTCAGGCAAGTCAACCCCAAGACGGCGTGACACTGCCATACCCGGGATGTGGAATAGTACCTGGGGAACTGGGGGGGTGCCGTTGATGTGGAGCAAGACACAGCAGCAGAAGAGGACTCAGCCGAGGAGGTTATGGAAGAGGATGGAGTAGGAGGAGGTGGCAACAGGCCTGCCTGCAAGTCGTGGCGGTGTCACCAACTCCTCCTCTGCAGAGCCACGCATTCCATGCTTGGCAGCCGTCAGCAGGTTTACCCAATGCGCAGTGTAGGTGATATACCTGCCCTGACCATGCTTTGCAGACCAGCTATCAGTGGTCATATGGACCCTTGCCCCAACACTGTGTGCCAGACATGCCATTACTTCCTTTCGTACAATCAAGTACAGGTTGTGGATTGCCTTTTGTGCAAAGAAATTTCGGCCGGGTACCTTCCACTGCGGTGTCCCAATAGCTACCAATATTTTGAACGCCTCAGACTCCACCAGCTTGTATGGTAAAAGCTGGCGGGCTAAGAGTTCAGACAAGCCAGCTGTTAGACGCCGGGCAAGGGGGTGACTTTGTGACATTGGCTTCTTACGCTCAAACATGTCCTTGACAGACACCTGACTGTGGGCAGATGAGCAGGAACTGCTCCGGAAGAGAGACGGAGTGGCGGATGGTTGAGAGGGGGAAAGGAGGACAGCAGTGGTTGACGTGGCTGAAGATGCTGGACCAGGAGGAGGATGGCGGCTTTCAGTTTGTGTGCTGCTTGTACTCATGTGTTGATCCCATAGGCGTTTGTGATGTGCGATCATGTGCCTTCGCAAAGCAGTTGTACCTAGGTGGGTGTTGGACTTCCCACGACTCAGTTTCTTTTGGCACAGGTTGCAAATGGCATTGCTATTGTCAGAGGCAGACACACAAAAAAAATTCCACACTGCTGAGCTCTGCGATGACGGCATTCTGGTGGTGGCAACAGCATGCGTTGATTGTCATGCTGTCTGGCTGACCCCGGGTGCTGATGCATGCTGTCTGACTGTGCCACTAGCTCCTTGTGACAACCTCCCCCTGCTTCCAACTAATCTCCTCCTCCTCCTCTCTGTCTCCCCATCTGAACTTTCCCCCTATTCTTCTTCTCTTCTAGCGGGCACCCACGTGACATCCACGGACGCATCGTCATCATCAACCGCTTCACTTGTATCTGACAAATCAACAAAGGAAGCAGCAGCGGGTACAACATCATCATCATCATCATCACACTGTACGTCCATGTCTGTAATGCTGCCTGACTGAGACATATCACTGTTATCTACATCCTCTGTCAATGACGGTTGCGCATCACTCATTTCTTCCAACTGATGTGTAAAAAACTCCTCTGACAGATCAAGTAAAGCGGCTGTGGTGCTAGTGTTGGTGGTGGTGGCAGGAGGGCGAGTGGTAACTTGAGAGGTGCTCGAAGATAAGCTGGAGGAGGATGGTGCATCAAGGTTCGGAGCGGAAGCTATAGAAGATTGGGTGTCCTGTGTTAAAAAGTCAACTATTTCCTCAGAACTTTTCGAGTTAATGGGACGTGGCCTCTGAACACTGGGCATTATTCTAGGGCCAAAGGGAATCACAGCACCACGACCACGACGGCACCTGCGGGGTGGCCTGCCTCTGCCTGTCATTTTTTTTTAAATGTACACTTACACTACTAATAAAAAACATATGAGTGGTGGCACTGGGCAAGTTGGCACAGTATACGCTGTGAGCCTGACACAAAAAAGCAGACTGATGTTTCACAGTCCAAAAAGTTTTTATTTTTTTAAATGTACACTTACACTACTATTACACAAGATATGAGTGGTGGCACTGGGCAAGTGGGCCCAGTATAAGCTGTGAGCCTGACACAAAAAAAGCAGACTGATGTTTCACAGTCCAAAAAGTTTTTTTTGTTTTTAAATGTACACTTACACTACTATTAAACAAGATATGAGTGGTGGCACTGGGCAAGTGGGCCCAGTATAAGCTGTGAGCCTGACACAAAAAAGCAGACTGATGTTTCACAGTCCAAAAAGTTTTTATTTTTTTAAATGTACACTTACACTACTATTAAACAAGATATGAGTGGTGGCACTGGGCAAGTGGGCACAGTATACGCTGTGAGCCTGACACAAAAAAGCAAACTGATGTTTCACAGTCCAAAAAGTTTTTATTTTTTTGAATGTACACTTACACTACTATTAAACAAGATATGAGTGGTGGCACTTGGCAAGTATACGCTGTGAGCCTGACACGAAAAAGCAGACTGATGTTTCACAGTCCAAAAAGTTTTTATTTTTTTAAATGTACACTTACACTACTATTAAACAAGATATGAGTGGTGGCACTGGGCAAATGGGCCTGGCACACATGCTGGCAGGCAGGCAACTGCAATTAGATTACACTAGCAGACTGATGTTTCACAGTCAAAGTTTTTTTTTTTTTAAATTTACACTACTGTTACACCAGATATGAGTGGTGGCACTGGGCAAGTGGGCCTGGCACACACGCTGGCAGGCAGGCAACTGCAATTAGATTACACAAGCAGACTGATGTTTCACAGTCAAAAAAGTTTTTTTTTTTTTTAATTTACACTACTGTTACACCAGATATGAGTGGTGGCACTGGGCAAGTGGCTTGGCAGGCAGGCAACTGCAATTAGATTACACAGGGAAAAAAAATTATGTTCTAGCCCTAAAAAGGGCTTTTTGGGGTGCTGTCCTTACAGCAGAGATCAGATGAGTCCTTCAGGACTGTAGTGGACACTGAATACACTAGCCTAGCTATCAATTTCCCTATTAAATCACCAGCAGCTACACTGTCCCTCCTCTCACTAACAATGCAGCTTCCGAATGAATCTAAAATGACTGCTGTCCAGGAGCTGGGAGGGTCTGGGAGGGAGGGTCTACTGCTGATTGGCTGGAATGTGTCTGCAGACTGTGAGATACAGGGTCAAAGTTTACTCAATGATGACAAATAAGGGGCGGATCGAACATCGCATATGTTCGCCCGCCGCGGCGAAGGCGAACATGCTATGTTCACCGGGAACTATTCGCCGGCAAACTATTTACGACATCTCTAGTCCAGAGCGGCAGATTAGGGGTTAATAATTTTATTTTTAGTGTTTGCGATGCAGGAGGGCCTCGGTTTAGGGGTTATTAGGTAGTTTATGGGTGTTAGTGTACTTTTTAGCACTTTAGTTATGAGTTTTATGTTACAGCTTTAAGCGTAAAACTCATAACTACTGTCTTTAAAATGCGTTACGAATCTTGATGGTATAAGGTGTTCCGCTCACTTTTTGGTCCCAGGGCTGTGGCGATGCATAGGAGTTAAAAAGCTCTGCATGTCCTCCATCAACAACACATCTGTAAAGCGTCCTGTCCTTGCCGGCGTGGTCGTGGGAGTCGGAGGATTACTTTCACCTTTTCCCCTGTTAGATTCCCGTTGTGCTGTGACATCACCCTTATACGCTGTGTAAAGCATACTTTTTAATTTTTTTTGGAACTGCTGCATCCTTTCCGACTTGTGGTAAATAGGTAACATTTCAGGAACTTTATGCTTATACCGGGGGCTAGTAGCGTGGACACCCAGTACAGGTCGTTCTCCTTCAGCTTTTTTATACGAGGGTCACTCAACAGGCACAACAGCATAAAAGACCCCATCTGCACAAGGTTGGATGCCGAGCTACTCATGTCCCGTTCCTCGTCCTCAGTGATCTCACTGAAGGTATCTTCTTCCCCCCAGCCACGTACAACACCACAGGTACCAGATAGGTGACAACGAGCACCCTGGGTTGCTTGTTGTTGTTGGTCTTCCTCCTCCTCCTCCTCAAAGCCACATTCCTCCTCTGACTCCTCTTCCTCACAAACCTCTTCCAGCGTTGCCGCTGGTCCAGCAAGCGATGCTGATAAGGCTGTTTCTGGTGGTGATGGTGACCACAACTCTTCCTCTTCACGCTCATCTATGGCCTGATCCAGCACTCTTTGCAGGGCACGCTCCAGGAAGAAAACAAATGTTATGATGTCACTGATTGTGCCTTTGGTGCAACTGACTAGGTTTTTCACCTCCTCAAAAGGACGCATGAGCCGACGGGCATTGCGCATGAGCGTCCAGTAACGTGGCAAAAAAATTCCCAGCTCCGCAGAGGCTGTCCTAGCACCCCGGTCATAAAAATACTTGTTAATGGCTTTTTCTTGTTGGAGAAGGCGGTCGAACATTAGGAGTGTTGAATTCCAACGTGTCGGGCTGTCGCAAATCAAGCGCCTCACTGGCATGTTGTTTCGCCGCTGGATATCGGAAAAGTGCTCCATGGCCATGTAGGAACACCTCAAATGGCCACACACCTTCCTGGCCTGCTTCAGGACATCCTGTAAGCCTGGGTACTTATGCACAAAGCATTGTACAATCAGATTACACACATGTGCCATGCACGGCACATGTGTCAACTTGCCCAATTTCAATGCCGCCACCAAATTACTTCCATTGTCAGAAACCACTTTGCCGATCTCCAGTTGGTGTGGAGTCAGCCACTGATCCACCTGTGCATTCAGGGCGGACAGGAGTGCTGGTCCGGTGTCACTCTCTGCTTTCAGGCAAGTCAACCCCAAGACGGCGTGACACTGCCATACCCGGGATGTGGAATAGTACCTGGGGAACTGGGGGGGTGCCGTTGATGTGGAGCAAGACACAGCAGCAGAAGAGGACTCAGCCGAGGAGGTTATGGAAGAGGATGGAGTAGGAGGAGGTGGCAACAGGCCTGCCTGCAAGTCGTGGCGGTGTCACCAACTCCTCCTCTGCAGAGCCACGCATTCCATGCTTGGCAGCCGTCAGCAGGTTTACCCAATGCGCAGTGTAGGTGATATACCTGCCCTGACCATGCTTTGCAGACCAGCTATCAGTGGTCATATGGACCCTTGCCCCAACACTGTGTGCCAGACATGCCATTACTTCCTTTCGTACAATCAAGTACAGGTTGTGGATTGCCTTTTGTGCAAAGAAATTTCGGCCGGGTACCTTCCACTGCGGTGTCCCAATAGCTACCAATATTTTGAACGCCTCAGACTCCACCAGCTTGTATGGTAAAAGCTGGCGGGCTAAGAGTTCAGACAAGCCAGCTGTTAGACGCCGGGCAAGGGGGTGACTTTGTGACATTGGCTTCTTACGCTCAAACATGTCCTTGACAGACACCTGACTGTGGGCAGATGAGCAGGAACTGCTCCGGAAGAGAGACGGAGTGGCGGATGGTTGAGAGGGGGAAAGGAGGACAGCAGTGGTTGACGTGGCTGAAGATGCTGGACCAGGAGGAGGATGGCGGCTTTCAGTTTGTGTGCTGCTTGTACTCATGTGTTGATCCCATAGGCGTTTGTGATGTGCGATCATGTGCCTTCGCAAAGCAGTTGTACCTAGGTGGGTGTTGGACTTCCCACGACTCAGTTTCTTTTGGCACAGGTTGCAAATGGCATTGCTATTGTCAGAGGCAGACACACAAAAAAAATTCCACACTGCTGAGCTCTGCGATGACGGCATTCTGGTGGTGGCAACAGCATGCGTTGATTGTCATGCTGTCTGGCTGACCCCGGGTGCTGATGCATGCTGTCTGACTGTGCCACTAGCTCCTTGTGACAACCTCCCCCTGCTTCCAACTAATCTCCTCCTCCTCCTCTCTGTCTCCCCATCTGAACTTTCCCCCTATTCTTCTTCTCTTCTAGCGGGCACCCACGTGACATCCACGGACGCATCGTCATCATCAACCGCTTCACTTGTATCTGACAAATCAACAAAGGAAGCAGCAGCGGGTACAACATCATCATCATCATCATCACACTGTACGTCCATGTCTGTAATGCTGCCTGACTGAGACATATCACTGTTATCTACATCCTCTGTCAATGACGGTTGCGCATCACTCATTTCTTCCAACTGATGTGTAAAAAACTCCTCTGACAGATCAAGTAAAGCGGCTGTGGTGCTAGTGTTGGTGGTGGTGGCAGGAGGGCGAGTGGTAACTTGAGAGGTGCTCGAAGATAAGCTGGAGGAGGATGGTGCATCAAGGTTCGGAGCGGAAGCTATAGAAGATTGGGTGTCCTGTGTTAAAAAGTCAACTATTTCCTCAGAACTTTTCGAGTTAATGGGACGTGACCTCTGAACACTGGGCATTATTCTAGGGCCAAAGGGAATCACAGCACCACGACCACGACGGCACCTGCGGGGTGGCCTGCCTCTGCCTGTCATTTTTTTTTAAATGTACACTTACACTACTAATAAAAAACATATGAGTGATGGCACTGGGCAAGTTGGCACATTATACGCTGTGAGCCTGACACAAAAAAGCAGACTGATGTTTCACAGTCCAAAAAGTTTTTATTTTTTTAAATGTACACTTACACTACTATTACACAAGATATGAGTGGTGGCACTGGGCAAGTGGGCCCAGTATAAGCTGTGAGCCTGACACAAAAAAAGCAGACTGATGTTTCACAGTCCAAAAAGTTTTTTTTGTTTTTAAATGTACACTTACACTACTATTAAACAAGATATGAGTGGTGGCACTGGGCAAGTGGGCCCAGTATAAGCTGTGAGCCTGACACAAAAAAGCAGACTGATGTTTCACAGTCCAAAAAGTTTTTATTTTTTTAAATGTACACTTACACTACTATTAAACAAGATATGAGTGGTGGCACTGGGCAAGTGGGCACAGTATACGCTGTGAGCCTGACACAAAAAAGCAAACTGATGTTTCACAGTCCAAAAAGTTTTTATTTTTTTGAATGTACACTTACACTACTATTAAACAAGATATGAGTGGTGGCACTTGGCAAGTATACGCTGTGAGCCTGACACGAAAAAGCAGACTGATGTTTCACAGTCCAAAAAGTTTTTATTTTTTTAAATGTACACTTACACTACTATTAAACAAGATATGAGTGGTGGCACTGGGCAAGTGGGCACAGTATACGCTGTGAGCCTGACACAAAAAAGCAAACTGATGTTTCACAGTCCAAAAAGTTTTTATTTTTTTGAATGTACACTTACACTACTATTAAACAAGATATGAGTGGTGGCACTTGGCAAGTATACGCTGTGAGCCTGACACGAAAAAGCAGACTGATGTTTCACAGTCCAAAAAGTTTTTATTTTTTTAAATGTACACTTACACTACTATTAAACAAGATATGAGTGGTGGCACTTGGCAAGTATACGCTGTGAGCCTGACACGAAAAAGCAGACTGATGTTTCACAGTCCAAAAAGTTTTTATTTTTTTAAATGTACACTTACACTACTATTAAACAAGATATGAGTGGTGGCACTGGGCAAATGGGCCTGGCACACATGCTGGCAGGCAGGCAACTGCAATTAGATTACACTAGCAGACTGATGTTTCACAGTCAAAGTTTTTTTTTTTTTAAATTTACACTACTGTTACACCAGATATGAGTGGTGGCACTGGGCAAGTGGGCCTGGCACACACGCTGGCAGGCAGGCAACTGCAATTAGATTACACAAGCAGACTGATGTTTCACAGTCAAAAAAGTTTTTTTTTTTTTTAATTTACACTACTGTTACACCAGATATGAGTGGTGGCACTGGGCAAGTGGCTTGGCAGGCAGGCAACTGCAATTAGATTACACAGGGAAAAAAAATTATGTTCTAGCCCTAAAAAGGGCTTTTTGGGGTGCTGTCCTTACAGCAGAGATCAGATGAGTCCTTCAGGACTGTAGTGGACACTGAATACACTAGCCTAGCTATCAATTTCCCTATTAAATCACCAGCAGCTACACTGTCCCTCCTCTCACTAACAATGCAGCTTCCGAATGAATCTAAAATGACTGCTGTCCAGGAGCTGGGAGGGTCTGGGAGGGAGGGTCTACTGCTGATTGGCTGGAATGTGTCTGCAGACTGTGAGATACAGGGTCAAAGTTTACTCAATGATGACAAATAAGGGGCGGATCGAACATCGCATATGTTCGCCCGCCGCGGCGAACGCGAACATGCTATGTTCACCGGGAACTATTCGCCGGCAAACTATTTACGACATCTCTAGTCCAGAGCGGCAGATTAGGGGTTAATAATTTTATTTTTAGTGTTTGCGATGCAGGAGGGCCTCGGTTTAGGGGTTATTAGGTAGTTTATGGGTGTTAGTGTACTTTTTAGCACTTTAGTTATGAGTTTTATGTTACAGCTTTAAGCGTAAAACTCATAACTACTGTCTTTAAAATGCGTTACGAATCTTGATGGTATAAGGTGTTCCGCTCACTTTTTGGTCCCAGGAAAAGCTTGTAATATTCGCGCTATAAAAATCCCATTGAAAAAAGACTTTACTCAATTTGCGTAAGTTGATTTGCGTTATGGCCAAAAAAGTGTGCGGTGCCCCTAAACCTGCAAGACACGTAATAGCGGCAGTAGTGAAAGAGCAGCGTTATAAACTGATAATGCTGCTTTTTCACCATAACGCAAAACTCGTAATCTAGCCGTTGGAGTGATAACTTTTGTTGCAATTTCTTTCTTTCTAGAATCTTAGTAGCATAATGTGCTAAATGTCCTCTCAATAGAGGGTTGGTTGTAATGTCATTACCTTTATTCCAGTAATTGGAAGTCATGATAGCAGCTATTTGCCAACAGTGACATCACATTTCTGGCCAATCTCCCATTCTTGAACAACATAACATTTTATTTCCTCTTTTCATTGCCATATGTTTGATATTATCACTTTCATTTGACATATGGGGTAATATGTACTCAAGCCGCATGTGCTACACTGAAACATTTCTATCTGTTATTTTGTAATGAAGTGATAACCTAAATAGAAACCTTTGTCTTTTACCAAAGAAATTATCAGAATTATTGAAATATGGTCTCATGAGTCCTATTCTGTTATTACATTTTTCAAGCATTAAATATATTATTAATATTAATAATAATAATAATAATAATAATAATAATAATAGCCAGAGAGGAAAATCATTGTTTAAATGAATTAGTTTTTATTTTCTTTAAAAAGTTAATTAATCAAAAGGCATATAACCTGTCATTTAAAGAAATTTTTTTTGGGTAGACTCATCTTTGTGAAGGACTCATGAATCAAGCCATGTACAAGGTTATCCGGGAAGAAAACTTGCTCTGACAATGTTCCCCAACTCCGAGGAATGTTGTTTTTTTCCAGCAGGACAATGCTTCATGCCACACAGCCAGGTCAACCAAAGTGGATGGAGGACCACCAGATAAAGACCCTGTCATAGCCCACCCAATCTCCAGACCTGAAACCCATTGAAAACCTCTGGAATGTGATTAAGAGGAAGATGAACTCTTGCTAAGTTAATACATTAATATTGTGTTGTTTAAAATTGAATATGAACTCTATGCACGTACATGTACATGGGAAAAGTTGTTGTTTTTTTGCGCTATTCATGTTACCGCTTGCGCAAAATAAGTTTTTAAGGGATTTGTAATACGAATGCAACCTGATTTGTGAAAAAAGCTTATTTTTAGCAGAGTTGTGGAGATCACAAAACAAAAATACTACAACACTTAAAATACATTTACTGCAATATATCAAGTCTATGAAACATATGGAAACACCAATAATGTTGCCTAGTTTTATATTTTTGCTTTGTAACCAGTTATAAGGATACCAATCAATGTATTTTTTAAGGGGACCAAAAACTCTGGACTCTGGAAAAATACCACAGCTTGGCTCTGTGTATTCTGAATTAAAATAACATTTGTAAGTGCTAAGATTTTTTTTATGTTAATGTTGTATAGTTAAGGGTTGGGAATTATGTTTCACAGCTTCTAAAATGCTTACAATACTGTATGGTCATTTTCATTGCTATAAGAGATGCATAGAAAAGAAGGAAGGTCAATTTCACCCCATTCCTTCTGACCCACTTTCCTTTCAATGTTGATTTGAAGAATAACTGATTCACATGCAAAAGACAATTACTTTTAATAACAAATATTAACATTATCCCTGTATAGAATAGAAGCACTGTTAAATGAAGATTTCGACAAATGTTGCTTTGTTTATCTTTTAGATCACTGCAAGGGATTGGAGTTTTTTTTATAACTCAATGCACAAATAATTAATCTAACAGTTAATGTATTAGAAGTTTATATTAAAACTATGCATTTTAGATAACATATATGAAGTATAGAACATATATATAAAAATGCCTTCAAAAAAATGTTACATTTGTATTTCACTCTGCTGTTAAGCAGTGTTATTAGATAGAAAGAGTTGGATGTCACATTCCAAAGGAGATAAAAATACAGCATTAGTGTGAGAATATTTAATTGTTATGAGAACACTCTTATTTTTTCCTATGCATAACTTTAGAAAAGCCTGCTAAACTTTAGTTTAATTATTAGAGAGGGGGCAAGAGAGATTTCGGCAACATCTTAGACCTTGATGTTTAAAACATCATCAGGCCTACATGAAACTGCCTTTCTGGCTTTGCCAGTCTCGCAGTCCGTGGGTCTAGCAATATATTAAAAAAAGTGGACTGGCCCTATCTGTTCTGACGGGTGGTGATGTGGACCCCATAAGAAACAATAGGGATTGTGGCTTCAGCAAAACTCCACAGGCATTGCCACTCATCTGCGATATCAGTGGGGAGAGGGCTGTATTCAAAGTTTTCCTACACAACATAGATACAGAAAAATAATGCACATTTAAGTTTATTTTTTTCTGTACAGTGAATATATTTTAAACACTGGGTATTCTCACCACTGAAAAGCTGGCTGACTGATATACCTGAGAAGGTGCATCTAACATGGACGGAAGTATTTTGAATATTAGAAACTCACACAGATGTTTCCCTATTAAATTGAAGGTAAACTTTTACGAATGAGTGCCCGGTTTTTAAAATTATATTAAAAACAAGGGCACTTTCATTCATGAAAGTTTACATTTCAGTGGTTTTGTTAAAATACCTTTTCTTCTTGCAAGCCAGAGCATCGATTCCCCCGCCCGCAACTTGTCTCTTCGTATGTCAGCAATGACAAATCTAGCTTCCTCCAATCACAGCATGGCATCTCCTCCAATCACAGCATGGCATCAGGCAATGTTTGCTCTGGAGGGGGGCCGTGATTGGAGGAATTTAAAAAAAACGGGCACACATTTGTGAAAGTTTACATTCACTTTAAGAAACTCCCATAGAACCCCCTGCAGAACACTAATATACACGTCATACACATCATGTTTGCAATCTACCTTGCTAATAAAAGCAAAAATAAACAAACTACTAAACCTATACGAGCTATGTGGATATATGCAGATATGTTTCATTTATATGTTTCTTATTGTATAATAGAAAACTATCAGACAGATTACGAGTTTTGCGGTAAGAGGGATGCGGTGCTAACTTGCACGTTATTGTCACCGTTCACTTACCTACAGCACTGGTATTACAGGTTTTTATAAATCTGGCGTTAACAGGCAAGAAGTGAGCATAGAGCAAAATTGAGCTCCATGCCGCACTCCAATAACGGCGCTGCTTAAGTCAGCGGTGAGCTGGTTGTACGTGCTTGTGCATGATTTCCCCATAGACATCAATGGGGAGAGCTGGATGAGAAAAAGTCTAACACCTGCAAAAAAGCAGGGTAAAGCTCAGTAATGATTCCTATGGTGAAAGAAAATATATGTTTACACCTAACACCCTAACATAAACCTGAGTCTAAACACCCCTAATCTTACACTTTTTAACCCCTAATCTGCCGCCCCTGACATCGCCGGCACCTACATTATACTTATTAACCCCTAATCTGCCGCTCCGGACATCGCCACCACTATAATAAACATATTAACCCCTAAGCTGCCACACTCCCACATCACAAACGTTAGTTAAATATTATTAACCACTAATCTGATGCCCCTAACATTGCTGTCACCTACCTACATTTATTAACCCCTAATCTGCCGCCCCCAACATTGCCGCCACTATACTATATTTATTAACCCCTAAGCCTAAACCTAAGTCTAACCCTAACCCTAACACCCCCTAACTTAAATATAATTCAAATAAATCTAAATATAACCTACTATAAATAACTAAATAATTCCTATTTAAAACTAAATACTTACCTGTAATATAAACCCTAAACTAGCTACAATATAACTAATAGTTACATTGTATCTAGCTTAGGGTTTATTTTTATTTTACAGGCAAGTTTGTATTTATTTTAACTAGGTAGAATAGTTATTAAATAGTTATTAACTATTTACTAACTACCTAGCTAAAATAAATACAAATGTACCTGTAAAATAAAACCTTACACTAACACCTAACCTTACACTACAATTAAATAAATTACCTAAATTAAATACAATTGATTAAATTAAATACAATTACCTAAATTACAAAAAAAAAAAAAAAAAAAAAATAATAAACAAATAAAGATATTTAAACTAATTACACCTAATCTAATAGCCCTATCAAAATTAAAAAATTTTTAAAAAATAAAAAAAACCTAGCCTAAACTAAACAACCAATAGCCCTTAAAAGGGCCATTTGCGGGGCATTGCCCTAAAAAAATCATCTCTTTTACCTGTAAAAAAAAATACAAACAACCCCCGAACAGTAAAACCCACCACCCACACAACCAACCCCACAAATAAAATCCTAACTAAAAAAAACTAAGCTCCCCATTGCCCTGGCTGTTCCAATCAGCCAAGAGAATGCAAGCTCAATCCTATTGGCTGATTGGATCAGCCAATAGGATTGGAGTTCAATCCTATTGGCTGATTGCATTAGCCAATAGGATTTTTTCAACCTTAATTCCGATTGGCTATCTATCAGCCAATCAGAATCTAAGGGGCGCCATCTTGGATGATGTCACTCAAAGGAACCTTCATTTGTCAGGTAGTTGTCGGAAAAAGAGGATGCTCCACGTCGGATGTCTTGAAGATGGACCCGCTCCACGCCTGGTGGATGAAGATAGAAGATGCCGTCTGGATGAAGACTTCTGCCCGTCTGGAGGACCACTTCTCTCGGCTTGAATGAAAACTTCTCCCAGCTTCGTTGAGGACTTCTTGCCGCTTTGCTGAGGACTTCTCCCGGTTTCGTTGAGGATGGATGTCGGCTCTTCAAAACTGTAAGTGGATCTTTAGGGGTTAGTGTTAGATTTTTTTAAGGGTTTATTGGGTGGATTTTATTTTTAGGTTAGGACTTTGGGCTGCAATAGAGCTAAATGCCCTTTTCAGGGCAATGGGGAGCTTAGGTTTTTTTAGTTAGGATTTTATTTGGGGGGTTGGTTGCGTGGGTGGTGGATTTTACTGTTGGGGTGGTTGTTTGTATTTTTTTACAGGTAAAAGAGCTGATTTCTTTTGGGCAATGCTCTGCAAAAGGCCATTTTAAGGGCTATTGGTAGTTTAGTTTTGGCTAGGGTTTTTTATTTTATTTTGGGGGGGCTTTTTTATTTTGATAGGGTTATTATATTAGGTGTAATTAGT
This sequence comes from Bombina bombina, assembly GCF_027579735.1. Taxonomy (NCBI): domain Eukaryota; kingdom Metazoa; phylum Chordata; class Amphibia; order Anura; family Bombinatoridae; genus Bombina; species Bombina bombina. Next base: position 911,753,101 of record NC_069501.1, on the reverse strand, counting down.
TTAAATATCTTGTAATTTGTTTTTTATTTTGTGTAATTTAGTGTTTGTTTTTGTCATTTAGGTAATTGTTTTTAATTTAGTTAATTCTATTTAATTTAGGTAATTTATGTAATTGTAGTATAAGGTTAGATGTTAATGTAAGGCAGGTTAGGTTTTATTTTACAGGTAAATATATATTTATTTTAGCTAGGTAGTTAGTACATAGTTAATAACTATTTAGTAACTATTCTACCTAGTTAAAATACAGGGAGTGCAGAATTATTAGGCAAGTTGTATTTTTGAGGATTAATTTTATTATTGTACAACAACCATGTTCTCAATGAACCCAAAAAACTCATTAATATCAAAGCTGAATATTTTTGGAAGTAGTTTTTAGTTTGTTTTTAGTTTTAGCTATTTTAGGGGGATATCTGTGTGTGCAGGTGACTATTACTGTGCATAATTATTAGGCAACTTAACAAAAAACAAATATATACCCATTTCAATTATTTATTTTTACCAGTGAAACCAATATAACATCTCAACATTCACAAATATACATTTCTGACATTGAAAAACAAAACAAAAACAAATCAGTGACCAATATAGCCACCTTTCTTTGCAAGGACACTCAAAATCCTGCCATCCATGGATTCTGTCAGTGTTTTGATCTGTTCACCATCAACATTGCGTGCAGCAGCAACCACAGCCTCCCAGACACTGTTCAGAGAGGTGTACTGTTTTCCCTCCTTGTAAATCTCACATTTGATGATGGACCAAAGGTTCTCAATGGGGTTCAGATCAGGTGAACAAGGAGGCCATGTCATTAGATTTTCTTCTTTTATACCCTTTCTTGCCAGCCACGCTGTGGAGTACTTGGACGCATGTGATGGAGCATTGTCCTGCATGAAAATCATGTTTTTCTTGAAGGATGCAGACTTCTTCCTGTACCACTGCTTGAAGAAGGTGTCTTCCAGAAACTGGCAGTAGGACTGGGAGTTGAGCTTGACTCCATCCTCAACCCGAAAAGGCCCCACAAGCTCATCTTTGATGATACCAGCCCAAACCAGTACTCCACCTCCACCTTGCTGGCGTCTGAGTCGGACTGGAGCTCTCTGCCCTTTACCAATCCAGCCATGGGCCCATCCATCTGGCCCATCAAGACTCACTCTAATTTCATCAGTCCATAAAACCTTAGAAAAATCAGTCTTGAGATATTTCTTGGCCCAGTCTTGACATTTCAGCTTGTGTGTCTTGTTCAGTGGTGGTCGTCTTTCAGCCTTTCTTACCTTGGCCATGTCTCTGAGTATTGCACACCTTGTGCTTTTGGGCACTCCAGTGATGTTGCAGCTCTGAAATATGGCCAAACTGGTGGCAAGTGGCATCTTGGCAGCTGCACGCTTGACTTTTCTCAGTTCATGGGCAGTTATTTTGCGCCTTGGTTTTTCCACACGCTTCTTGCGACCCTGTTGACTATTTTGAATGAAACGCTTGATTGTTTGATGATCACGCTTCAGAAGCTTTGCAATTTTAAGAGTGCTGCATCCCTCTGCAAGATATCTCACTATTTTTGACTTTTCTGAGCCTGTCAAGTCCTTCTTTTGACCCATTTTGCCAAAGGAAAGGAAGTTGCCTAATAATTATGCACACCTGATATAGGGTGTTGATGTCATTAGACCACACCCCTTCTCATTACAGAGATGCACATCACCTAATATGCTTAATTGGTAGTAGGCTTTCGAGCCTATACAGCTTGGAGTAAGACAACATGCATAAAGAGGATGATGTGGTCAAAATACTCATTTGCCTAATAATTCTGCACTCCCTGTAAATACAAACTTGCCTGTAAAATAAAAATAAACCCTAAGCTAGATACAATGTAACTATTAGTTATATTGTAGGCTTAGGGTTTATTTTACAGGTAAGTATTTAGTTTTAAATAGGAATTATTTAGTTATTAATAGTAGATTTTCTTTAGATTTATTTTAATTATATTTAAGTTAGTGGGTGTTAGGGTTAGGGTTAGACTTTTTTAGGTTTAGGTGTTAATAACTTTAGTAAAGTGACGGCGACGTTGGGGGCAGTAGATTAGCGGTTAATAAATGTAGATAGGTGGCGGCGATGTTAGGGGTGGAAGTTTAGGGGTTAATAAATGTAGATAGGTGGCGGCAGTGTTAAGGGCGGCAGATTAGGGGTTAATAATATTTAACTAGTGTTTGCGAGGCGGGAGTGAGGTGGTTTAGGGGTTAATATGTTTATTATAGTGGTGGCGATGTCCAGAGCGGCAGATTAGGGGTTAATAATTTTATTTTTGTGTCTGCGATGCGGGGAGGCCTCGGTGTAGGGATTAATAGGTAGTTTATGGGTGTAAGTGTACTTTTTAGCACTTTAGTTATGAGTTTTATGCTACAGCTCTGTAGTGTAAAACTCATAACTATTGACTTTAGAATGCGTTAAGAATCTTGCGGGATAGGCTGTACCGCTCACTTTTAATTAATTTGTTTTTTATTTTGTGTAATTTAGTGTTTGTTTTTGTAATTCAGGTAATTGTTTTTAATTTAGTTAATTGTATTTAATTTAGGTAATTTATGTAATTGTAGTGTAAGGTTAGATGTTAGTGTAAGACAGGTTAGGTTTTATATTACAGGTAAATATGTATTTATTTTAGCTAGGTAGTTAGTAAATAGTTAATAACTATTTAGTAACTATTCTACCTAGTTAAAATAAATACAAACTTGCCTGTAAAATAAAAATAAACCCTAAGCTAGATACAATGTAACTATTAGTTATATTGTAGCTAGTTTAGGGTTAATTTTACAGGTAAGTATTTAATTTTAAATTGGAATTATTTAGTTATTAATAGTAGATTTTCTTTAGATTTATTTTAATTATATTTAAGTTAGTGGGTGTTAGGGTTAGACTTAGGTTTAGGGGTTAATAACTTTAGTAAAGTGACAGCGACGTTGGGGGCGGCAGATTAGCGATTAATAAATGTAGATGGGGGCGGCGATGTTAGGGGTGTCAGATTAGGGGTTAATAAATGTAGATAGGTGGTGGCAGTGTTAGGGGTGGAAGATTAGGGGTTAATAATATTTAACTAGTGTTTGCGAGGCGGGAGTGAGGCGGTTTAGGGGTTAATATGTTTATTATAGTGGTGGCGATGTCCAGAGCGGCAGATTAGGGGTTAATGATTTTATTTTTGTGTCTGCGATGCGGGGGGCCTCAGTTTATGGGTCAATAGGTAGTTTATGGGTGTTAGTGTACTTTTTAGCACTTTAGTTATGAGTTTTATGCTACAGCTCTGTAGTGTAAAACTCATAACTATTGACTTTAGAATGCGTTACGAATCTTGCGGAATAGGCTGTACCGCTCACTTTTTGGCCTAAAAAAAAAAGCTTATAATACCGGCAAAATGGAAGTCCCATTGAAAAAAATTGCGTAAGTTAATTTGCAGTACGCTCAAAAAAGTGTGCGGGACAGTTGTACCTACAAGACTAGCAGCGGTAGTAAAAAAGCAGCGTAAGTTAATTTGCAGTACGCTCAAAAAAGTGTGCGGGACAGTTGTACCTACAAGACAAGCAGCGGTAGTAAAAAAGCAGCGTTATGAGCCTTAACGCTGCTTTTTTTACTCATAACGCAAAACTCGTAATCTAGTCGTATGTATTTTAATTATTGTAGTGAGTTAAAACATATTTTTTTTTGCGTGTTATATTTTTGTTTTAGCAATAAAATTTATTTTGTGTAATATTAATATTTTATAGAAGACAGTAGCAGCAACTTTATAGTGTTACATAACTGTATTATGTTTAATATAGCAAATGCAGTTGTGTTAAACTGTAAAGTAGTGTATACTGTATTCTATAACATATTAATATCACAGAAAAAAATTGCTAAAAGATTGCTAAAATAAAAATATAACATGAAAAAATAAATAATTAAACATTTTTTAAATCACTACAATAATTAAAATAATATGCAATATTCACCCATAAGCATATACATTAAACTTTGTATATACATATATATATATAAATTATTAACCCCCTATGCACCATCAATCCCATCACAAACTAAACCCTCTAAACTATTAACCCCTTACGCACACTCAATCACAACACAAGATAACCCCTCTATACTATTAACCCTTTGTGCGCCATCAATCTAGCCACAAGCTAACCTCTATCAGTTAAATTTAAAAAATAAGACGCACCAATTCAACAAAACCACAACAACTAAAAAAAATAGCTCCTTTACCCCTATTTTAGCCTTTCAAATAGCCGATTTAGCTTGTGGTTTCCCAACCTATACTGAAAGTTTTGATACTTTGATACTATTGAATAGCCTAAGTAAACACAGCCAGCAGAAGAAATTAAACTCACAGTGGGGTGCAGGCTAGTAAAATAATAAAATGATCATTTTCCATTGTTCTCTTGATGTATTAAGCTTTAGTTTTCCAGACAATTATAAGATAAGGAAGCAAGTCTGAGTTCTCAAAGTGATAACATAATGAGATCTGATATTACCTGAAGCTCAACCCATTGTAATAGGCTGTGGTTTAGAAGCACAAAACCAGCTAATTCATATACAAAAATAAACTTGAAAATGCAATTTCAAATACATGTTATACTCTGCAGCTGGTATAACAAGTCATTTAAAATACATTAATATAAAAACAATTTTACAGTGTACTGTCCCTTTAAATCTAACAACTACTACAACAGCAGCAAAGCCTAAGGCAATTTAACAAAACAACAATAAACAACTACTACAACTGAAACAAAACAATATAATCAAGAATCCAACAAAAGAAACATTCAGGTAAATTACAAGTTATGCGCGCTATAAGGAATTTAACAAATGCAACAAAAGTTGCGTTATTTAACCCTCTGTAGTGCAGCCATTACAAGTTTTGAAACAGCCGGCTTGTACACGCGATATAGTTGCGTTGAGCTCCATACCGCACAAAATAAAAGCGCTGTTATGTTGTGCTCATGCACGCTTTCCCCATAGACATCAATGGGGAGAAGGTGTCAGAAAAAAACCCTAACACCTGAAGAGCGGAATGAAAAGCTCAGTAACGCAGCCCCATTGATGTCTAGAGAAAAAAAAAGATATGTTTAAACCTAACACCTTAACATAAACCCCACGTCTAAACATCCCTAATCTTCCGCTCTCTACATCGCCGACACCTACTTAATGTTATTAACCCCTAATCTGCCGCTCCCTATATTGCTGCCACCTAAATAAAGCTATTAACCCCTAATCTGAGGCTCCCGATATCGCCGCCACTATACTAAAGTTATTAACCCCTATTGCCCTGCACCCCAAAATTGCCCACACTATAATAAATCTATTAACCCCTATTCCGCTGCTCCCTGACATTGTCACAACTAAATAAAGCTATTAACCCCTAAACCTCTGGCCTCCCACAGCACTACCACTAAATAAATCTATTACCCCCTAAACCACCAGTCCCCCACATCGCAACAACCTAAATTAAACTATTAACCCCTAAACCTAACCCTAAACCTAACCGTAACCCTAACCCTATCACCCGGAGCTTTAACATAATTAAAATAGAGCTACATTAAAGTTACAATTATTAACTAACTACCTATTTAACACTAAATACATACTAACCTGGGAAGTAAAACCTAAGCTAGCTACAATATAACTAATAGTTATATTGTAGTTAGTTTAGGTTTTATTTATATTTCACAGGTAAGTTTGTATTTATTTTATAAACTATTTAATAACTACCTAGTTAAAATAAATACAAACTTACCTGTGAAATAAAACCTAAGTTGCCTTACACCTAAACCTAACATTACAAAAATTAAAACTACCATTACAAAAAATAAAAAACACTAAAATTACAAAAAATAAAAAAACCTACCATTACAAAAAATAACAAACAAAATTATCCAAAATAATAACAACCTAAAATAAACTATTAACCCCTAAACCTAACCCTAAACCTAACCGTAACCCTAACCCTATCACCCCCTAACTTTAACATAATTAAAATAGAGCTACAATTATTAACTAACTACCTATTTAACACTAAATAAATACTAACCTGTGAAGTAAAACCTAAGCTAGCTACAATATAACTAATAGTTATATTGTAGTTAGTTTAGGTTTTATTTATATTTCACAGGTAAGTTTGTATTAATTTTATAAACTATTTAATAACTACCTAGTTAAAATAAATACAAATTTACCTGTGAAATAAAACCTAAACTGCCTTACACCTAAACCTAACATTACAAAAATTAAAAAACACTAAAATTACAAAAAATAAAAAAAAACTACCATTACAAAAAATAACAAACGAAATTATCCAAAATAATAACAATTATTCCTATTCTAATACCCTTTTAAAAATAACCCCCCCCCCCAAAAAAAAAAAGCCTAATCTATAATAAACTACCAAGGGCCCTTAAAAAGGTCTTTTTGTGGGCCCTTAAAAGGGCCTTTTGTAGGGCATTGCCCTAAAGTTAACAGCTTTTTTGCTACAAAACAAACACCCCCTAACAGTATACAAACCCCCCAAAGCCACAAAAAAATAAAGTAAAACCTAATCTACCCATTGCCCTGAAGAGGGCATTTGAATGGGCATTGCCCTTAAAAGGGCATTTAGCTCTTTTTCCTGCCCTTAAAAGGGAATTCAGATCTTTTATGAAATGCCCAACCCCTAATCTAAAAATAAAAACCCACTCAAAACGAAAAAAAAATTACACAAAATAACAATTGAATTATCAAAAATAATAAAAATTATTCCTATTCTAATATCCATTTTAAAAAAAAATACACCCCAAAATAAAAAACCTAATCTAGAATAAAATACCAATAGCCCTTTAAAGGGCCTTTTGTAGGGCATTGCCCTAAGTTAAACAGCTCCTTTACCTGAATACAAAGTCCCATTAACATTACAAACCCCCACCCCCCAACCCACAAGATAAAAAAAAAAACTATCTAAGAAAAAAACTAAGCTAAAAAGGGCATTTGTATGGGCATTGTCCTTAAAAGGGCATTTAGCTCTTTTGCATTGCCCTGAAAAGGGAAATTAGCTCTTTTACGAATAGCCCAAACCCTAAACTAAAAAAAAAAACACCCCCGAAGATCCACTTACAGTTGTTGAAGTCCTGCTTGAAGGATCTTCATCCCGGCGGCTACATCTTCATCCATCCAGAGCTACTGAAATTAAATTGGCTATTCAAATCAGTCAATAGATTTTTAGTACCGCTCATCATATTGGCTGATTTGAACAGACAATAGGATTTCAGTAGCTCTCATCCTATTGGCTAATTTGAATTTCCAAAATCAAATCAGCCAATAGGAATGCAAGAGACGCCATTTTGAATTGTGTACTTTGCATTGAAGATTCAGTGTGCGGCGGCGACCATATGAAGAGGATGCTCCGTGTCTTCAGGATGGACCCACTCTGCGCCGCCGGGATGAAGATAGAAGCCTCTGCCAGGATGAAGATAGAAGATGCTGCCTGGATGAAGATGGAGCCGCTGGGATTAAGTTCCTTCAATTGAGACTTCAACAATTGTAAGTGGATCTTCGGGGGGTTAGTGTTAGGATTTTTTACGTTTTTTGGGTTTTTTTTTTTTTTTTTAGTTTAGGGTTTGGGATATTCGTAAAAAAGCTAAATGCCCTATACAGGGTAATGCAAAAGAGCTAAATGCACATACAAATGCCCTTTTTAGGGCAATGGATCGCTCAGGTTTTTGTTAGTGATAGGTTTTTTATTTTGGGGGTTTGGTTGGGTGGTGTTTTTTTTAATATCTTTTAATTGACACCAACGAATATATGCATAATTTGACAGAAATAACAAAATAATAATTCTTTTACAGTACAAATGCATTTTAGTTTCCATCCTCATATACAGTCATATTGGTGCTTTCATGTATTTTTTTTTTTTTTTTAAAGCTCAAAAAATAAGCTTAAAAGAGGAAAAAAAATAGAAACTCAAAAACAATCAGTTTCTTTTCTTAATACAAACATATTAATGCAAAGATTAGACATCCCAAAGAGTATATAACATAATTTTAAAAAAAATTGGAGCATCCGCTCACAAGTTATCATACAATATTTTAGTTTAACCAAAATTATCTTTCATACATTTATAGGAAACATATTAAAGGGACATTAAACACTTTGAGATGGTAATATAAAATGATAAATTGTATATATAAAACAACTGTGCAATATATTTATTTTGTCCTCTTTGCCTGTAATTCCCTTCTGAAATTGTGAGCTTTTCAGTTCCTGTTAGAAATGGAAGTGCAGAACACTGTTAAATCCAGCACAACCATTGGCTGCACACTCTAGTGACCTATTTATAACTGCCCCTAATTGGCCACAGCAGAGAAGGTAACACAAGTTACAACATGGCAGCTCCCAGTGTTTTATAGACACTAAAACTTTACACTTATTTTGTTACTTTTTAAACAACTAATGAAACTTTAAAAAATACATCTACATGTTAGTCATGGACTAATCTTTTCTTTGAATACATCATTCTATCTAGCATGTATTTAGTGTTTAATGTCCCTTTAATGCAGAGATTAGACATCCCGAAGAATATCTAAACATAAAAATTGAGCATCCGTTAACATATTTTCATTCAACATTTTAATTTAACCAAAATTCTATTTCATACATTAATGGGGGGGGGAAGAATTTCAATCGTTGAATATAAATCAATATTCACTCTCTCTTTCTCTCTCACTCTCCCACCCATCTCTCTATAATGCCAATTTGGGGGATTTTCTCATGTCCAGCCAATACCATGGAAGCTTACCTTCAACCATTAGCATTTGAAAATGTATTATATTCTTAACAGATTCTACAAATTGTAACTGCACTGGTACTGGCCAGCACAAAATAATCCTCTTCCATTTGTTGAAAAAGATTTTTATATGTGCATTAGAGGAAGGACTTATATCCTGCTTCTCTATTGTCATTTGTAAATATATTTTATTAATTACCTCTGTGATACTGGGAGCATTTGGTGCTTTCCATCCTTTTAATATCAAATTACGTGATGCCAATATGATTTTATTTATCAGGTTTTTCTCTCCTGAACTAGCCTGTTTACTATAAAGAAGGAAAACTTCATCAATAGTAATCAATATTTTATGTTCAAAAAATGTATTTAACCAAAAATGTATTTTGTTCCAGTATCGCCTAACTTTAGGACAGCACCACATATAATGAATAATGTTGGCTCTTTCTGCTCTGCATTTCACACATTTGCTGTGTTGTATATTTTTGGGCAATTTGAATATCCTATCCGGTGTCATGTAGTAATTATTATTTTAAATTGAGATTCCCTCCAACTGACTGACATTGTTTCTTCATCTGATAAACTAATACTTTGCATACTTACATGTTCTGTGATAACTGGGAAAGACTGCCTTAACTTATCTTTAAGTTTACTTAAATGTATTTGTCCAAGTTTTATAATAAGGGATTTATACCAGAAAGAAATTGATCTTGACCTCGCACTATATAACTTAATTCCATTAGCAATTTCTTGAGCTCCCCATTCAAAACTGTGCACCTTTGATAGCTGAGTAAAATAATTCCTAACCTGTAGATATGCGTAGAAATTCCTAGCCGGAAGTACATACTGTTCTGACAGTCTTGCATAGAATTGAATTGTTGCACTATTTTCTTATCTAAGCTGAACAGTATATAGAATTCCCTTTGAACTCCATTCTTGGAAGACTGTATTGTATAGGCCTGGTATAAAATCCTGGTTTCCCCTATTCGGTCAAAATTGTGATACACTGTAATTATGCCCCATTGCTGAACAGAACTTCTGCCAAGCTATTATAATATTCAGAAAAGTACACATATTACAGATTTTACAAGGGAGTCTAATAATATCAATATTGCTTTTAAATTAAATGGTGCCACCAGTTCTGACTCCAAGTCAAAATATGTGACATAATTTGCTTCAGTTATCCAGTCAATACCAAATTTAATAAAAGAGACCCAATTATAATATGTGATACTGGGCAATGATAAGCCTTCATGTTGCTTTAATAATATCAATTTATCCGAAGCAATACAAGTTTTTTTATTTTATCCCATGGAAAGGCTGAACATGCCGTATAAAATTTACTAATATCTTTTTGCTGTATGAATAAAGGAAGATTCTGTATTAAAAACAGCATCCTAGGAAATATAATTGTTTTATTAACATCATTTTAATTAAGGTAGAAAAAATCCTATTGGCTGATGCAATCAGCCAATAGGATTGAGCTTGCATTCTATTGGCTGTTCCAATCAATCTGATTGCATCAGCCAATAGGATTTTTTCTACCTCATCTTGGATGACGTCACTTAAAGGAACCTTCATTCATCAGGTAAGTTAGAAGATGCCATCTGGATGAAGACTTCTGCCCATCTGGAGGACCACTTTGCCAGGCTTGGGTGAAGACTTCTCCCGGCTTCATTGAGGACTTCGGCCTGGTTGGATGAAGACTTCTGCCGCTTCCTTGAAGATGGATGTCCGGTCTTCAGAACTGTAAGTCGATCTTCAGGGGGTTAGTGTAAGTGTTTTTTTAAGGGTGTATTGGGTGGGCTTTATTTTTAGATTAGGGGTTTGCGCCGCAAAAGAGCTAACTATCCTTTTAAGGGCAATGCCCATCCAAATGCATTTTTCAGGGCAATGGGGAGCTTAGGTTTTTTAGTTAGCTTTTTATTTGGGGGGGTTTGTTGTGTGGGTGGTGGGTTTTACTGTTGGGGGGTGTTTCTACTTTTTTTACAGGTAAAAGAGCTGATTACTTTGGGGCAATGCCTCGCAAAAGGCCCTTTTAAGGGCTATTGATAGTTTAGTTTAGGCTAGGGTTTTTTTTATTTTGGGGGTGCTTTTTTATTTTGATAGGGCTATTAGATTAGGTGTAATTAGTTTAAAGATCTGTAATTTGTTTTTTATTTTCTGTAATTTAATGTTTTTCTTGTAATTTAGCTAATTTAATTTAATTGTATTTATTTAATTGTTTTTAATTTAGTTAATTGATTTAATTGTAGTGTAGTGTTAGGTGTTAGTGTAACTTAGGTTAGGTTTTATTTTACAGGTACTTTTGTATTTATTTTAGCTAGGTAGTTATTAAATAGTTAATAACTATTTAATAACTATTCTACCTAGTTAAAATAAATACAAACTTGCCTGTAAAATAAAAATAAACCCTAAGCTAGCTACAATGTAACTATTAGTTATATTGTAACTATCTTAGGGTTTATTTTACAGGTAAATATTTAGTTTTAAATAGGAATTAGTTAGGTAATGATAGTAATTTTATTTAGATTTATTTAAATTATATTTAAGTTAGGGGGTGTTAGGGTTAGACTTAGATTTAGGGGTTAATAAATTTAGAATAGTGGCGGCGACATTGGGGGCAGCAGATTAGGGGTTTATAAGTGTAGGTAGGTTGCAGTGACATTGGGGCGGCAGATTAGAGGTTAATAAAAATAATGTAGGTGTCGGCGATGTTTGGGGCAGCAGATTAGGGGTTTATAAGTATAATGTAGGTGGCGGCGATGTTAGCGACGGCAGATTATGGGTTAATAATATTTAACTAGTGTTTACTAGGCGGGAGTGCAGCGGTTTAGGGTTTAATATGTTTATTATAGTGGCGGCAATGTCCGGAGCGGCAGATTAGGGGTTAAACATGTAATTTTAGTGTTTGCAATGCGGGAGGGCCTCGGTTTAGGGGTTAATAGGTAGTTTATGGGTGTTTGTGTACTTTTTAGTACTTTAGTTATGAGTTTTATGCTACAGCGTTGTACCATAAAACTCTTAACTACTGACTTTAAAATGCATTAGGGATCTTGGAGGTAGAGGATGTACCTTTCACTTTTTGGCCTCCCAGGACAGACTCGTAATACCAGCGCTATGAATGCAAAATACTTTACAAAGTTTACATAAGTCATTTTGCGGTAAGGCCAAAGAAGTGTGCGGTGCCCCTAAACCTGCAAGACTCGTAATACCAGCAATAGTGAAAAAGCAGCGTTAGGACCTGTTAACTTTTTCAGCCTAACGCAAGACTCGTAATCTAGCAGTTTGTTTGTTATTTTTTGTAATTTAGTGTTTGTTATTTTTTGTAATTTTGTCTTTTTTATTTTTTGTAATTAGATATTTTGTAATTTTTATAGTAGTGTTAGGATTTTTTAATGTGTAATTTAGTTTATTTAATTGGTAGTTAGTTTAATTTTAGTGTAATAGTGATATTAGTTTGTTAGTTTAAACTTAGTTTTTTTAATTTGACAGGTAAGTTTTAATTTAATTTAAGATAGGGAAATTGTAATTTTAATATAAAGTTAGGGGGGCATTAGGTTTAGGGGTTAATAATAGGTTTATTTAGTATATTTCATTGTGAGGGGCTTGCAGTTTAGGGGTTAATAGGTTTATTATAGTGGCGACGGAATTAGGGGTTAATAACTTTATTATAGTGTAGGCGGGTGGCAGATTAGGGTTTAATTATATTTAAATAGTGTCTGCGATGTGGAAGGGTGGCAGTTTAGGGGTTAATAACATTTTTATAGTGGACGACAATGCGGGGAGTGGGGGAATAGGGGTTAATACATTTTCTTAGTGGCTGGGATGTCGGGAGCGGCAGATTAGGGGTTAATAACATTAATATAGTATTTGCGATGCGGGAGGGCCTCGGTTTAGGGGTTAATAGGTAGTTTATGCCTGGTTAGTGTACTTTGTGCCAGTTTAGTTATGAGTTTTATGTTTTGTTGCGTAAAGATTGAGATTGAGAAATGGATTGTGTCGGTATAGGCTGCAACGCAAAATTTTAGCCTCATCGCAAAACTTGTAATACGGGCGCTATGGAAGTCCCATGAAAAAACATAATTTTTACATGTGAAGAACTGACGTTGCGTTACAGGCTAAAAGGCTTGCGGTACAGCTATACCGACAAGACTTGTAATGGCTGCGGTGCTGTTTAAATGCTGAAATGACAATTTTTTCAGTGTTAAAACTCGAACGCAAAACTTGTAATCTAGGTGATTGTAAGAAAACAACAGTATTTCTGATTACATCTGATAAAGACTTCAGGGTGGTGAATAAAAAATATCTGTTGCTTACTGTAATTGTTTATTTTGCTTTTTTGCTGCTGTTGATGCTTATTTACAATGTTTGTTGGTTTCTAGATTTTGCTGTTTCTGGTTTTGTTGTTGTTGTAGTAGTTGATTATTTATGTTGTGTTACATTGTCTTAGGCTTTGATGTTGTAGTAGTTGTTGGTTTTAATATTTGTGTAACTTTGTGTAACTATTTTTGGAGTTATTGTGGCTTTGTTTCATAGGTGTGTAACTTTGTTTTAGTTGTTGTAGCTCTGTTTAATAGGTGTTTAACTTTATTTTATAATTTAGTTGACAGAGATTATCTTGGGAGTGAGGACGCATAAGGGGTTAATAGTATAGAGTAGTTATGTTGCAGTGGGATTGAAGGCACATAATGGGTTAATAGTATAGTGGGGTTTTCTTTTGGTGGGATTGAGGGTGTGTAAAAGGGTGAAAGGTTTAGAAGGCTTATGTTGAGGTGGAATTGAGGGTGTGTAAGGGGTTAATTGTTTAGAGTGGTTAGCTTGTTATGGGATTGAGGACACATAAGGGGTTAATGGTGTTGTGGTTTAGCTTGCAGTGGGATTGAGATTGTGTAATAGGGTTATCTTGTTATGGGATTGAGGGCGCGTAATGGGTTTTTATTTTAGGGGGTTATCTTGCTTTGCGATTGAGGGCGCATAATGGGTTATTAGTTTATCTTGGATTAAAGACACATAAATTGTTAATAGTTTAGTGGGGTTAGCTTGTGGTGGAATTTAGGACACATAAGGGGTTAATAGTGTAGGACTGTATAGCAATTTTATTGGGTTGCTGTTTTTGCATTAAAATAATGATAAAAGTAATGTATTAATGGTTTTCAATAATACATTGTTTATTAATTTTAAATTTTTGCATGCTGACGTTTATTTGGTTGTGTGATATGAATAAAAGGGATCCTTTATTTTAAATCTTTGATGTAGGGGGAGCATCACCACCCAGGGGGATGTATAGTAAAATATCTCTCTGCAATACTGCCTTTAAACACTAATGTCAGACGTTTTTAATATTTCACCAGCGTTCTCATCTGGCAACAGATCTTTTTTTAATATATTGCCACATCAAAACTGTTTTGATCATTAGGGCCTTAAAAATAAGTTGATACAGCATCTGTCTGTGTTCCACTGAATGATGCCTCTCAGCACTGTTGCATTCACGTAACACCTTCCCCAAAACCCGAAGATAAGTAATGCATTTAAAGTTTAATCACTGCCTTGGTTTATAAGATGATTATTGATTAATGTTATTGCAATAAGTTCATAATAAACACTGTTATTATTATACTGCATTTTTGTGTGTCTCTTTCTCTTTTCAGTACTATTGAGAGATGAAGTTTGCGCTGCCCCAGCACCAGGACATAATAAACACATAAATTAAGGTTTGTTATATACTAGTAACATGATAATTTTTAAAGCTGGAGAAAGGGGGTATATCTTGTCTCTTTGCATGCGTCGGAAGTAACATGTGTATTACGAAGTGAGAGTAAACATGTTCCCTCAAGCAGAATTGAATTTAACGTGCATCAGGATAGAAAAACAATGGGGCTCTACTATATCTAAGTAGTGTGTCCAGAAATAAGGTGCGCCTAATTTATGCTATTTCAAAAAAGTGATAATATGGATAGATCCTAAGTTTTATATCTTACAAAAAATAAACAATATGAACTGTATAATTATAAATACAAATACATAACAATAGTCACCACAGTCATATGGTTAGGAAATATACATCCATAGATGCAAGTGAAAGTCCCAATATAGAGTGATGTCCAATCTGGAAATGATGTCCCAAACGATAGCTGCTCTCTCCAAAGATGTTGAAAAAGAGATGACTGCGTTCTGTATAGAAACAAAAAAAGAAGAGGCGCTCTGGTGCAGATGATCCTTGGCTACAAATGATTCTAAACTAACAGTTCAGAGTAATACTCACAAAGATGTTTGCACATGCAGTGCAATAACAGGTGAGCCGAAGCTTCAGAGCCGCTCGGCTGACTCGCTAGAGGGTGAAATCAGCTGTTCACTGGGTAATCACTTCACCAACGATGTGGGGAAAAAAGATACCTATGACATAAAATATAGATACCGCCCTTGGTGCAGATTATCCCAGGCACAGAATACACATACAACAGATGTCGAGAAGTTATACTCACAAACGGAGTTGCACAAGCAGTGCAATATCAGGCGTGCCGAATCTTAAAGAGCCGTTCGGCTGACTCCCTGAGGCCTGTACAGCTGCTCCTGGATCGTTGGAGGAGTGGTGGAAAATAAAGGTGGATATGCCGATAGAGGTTAATCCAAGCAAGGGATCAATAAGGCAAATAGAACAATTCACCAGCAAGGTAGACAAAATAAAAGTATTTATTAAAAATATAAAAATTAATTTTTATATTTTTAATAAATACTTTTATTTTGTCTACCTTGCTGGTGAATTGTTCTATTTGCCTTATTGATCCCTTGCTTGGATTAACCTCTATCGGCATATCCACCTTTATTTTCCACCACTCCTCCAACGATCCAGGAGCAGCTGTACAGGCCTCAGGGAGTCAGCCGAACGGCTCTTTAAGATTCGGCACGCCTGATATTGCACTGCTTGTGCAACTCCGTTTGTGAGTATAACTTCTCGACATCTGTTGTATGTGTATTCTGTGCCTGGGATAATCTGCACCAAGGGCGGTATCTATATTTTATGTCATAGGTATCTTTTTTCCCCACATCGTTGGTGAAGTGATTACCCAGTGAACAGCTGATTTCACCCTCTAGCGAGTCAGCCGAGCGGCTCTGAAGCTTCGGCTCACCTGTTATTGCACTGCATGTGCAAACATCTTTGTGAGTATTACTCTGAACTGTTAGTTTAGAATCATTTGTAGCCAAGGATCATCTGCACCAGAGCGCCTCTTCTTTTTTTGTTTCTATACAGAACGCAGTCATCTCTGCATCAGGATAGCACAACCTCAGAGCTCTGGTTAACTATTATGCTCAATGAAAAAGTTGAAAAAAAAACATATCAAAATACATTTAAAAGTACAGTTACACTCATAATAACACTGTCTAATAACAATTACTAATAAAAAAAATACATTAAAAATACATTAAAAAGTTATAAGGGCTCAAAGATATGATGCCATAGGTGTTAGAAAAGAAAAGGCCTGCAAAGGGCTTTAACAGAGATACATAAGTACATTGGAGCCCTTTGCAGTCAAGTAGCTGAAAACATGTCAAATTGTATTGCAATATGCAATATTCATATGTAATAAATGTTTTAAATATGTTTTAATGTAACTATTTCTCATTTCAATGTTCTTCACATAGTCGAGTATGTTCTATGTATTTGCAAATATATACTCCTATATCTATCTATCTATCTATCTATCTATCTATCTATCTATCTGTCTGTCTGTCTATCTATCTATCTATCTATCTATCTATCTATCTATCTATCTATCTATCATCTATCTATCTATCTATCTATCTATCTATATATATATATATATATATATATATAGCAAGGAAGAGCGCTCTCACTTAGTCCATCAACTGCCAGGGTGCTAGTGGCAAATATGGATACAACAATAAAAAAAAACTTGCACTCTCTGGTCTTTTCAAAACAACTTTTACTGTGAAAAGTGAAAGATAGTTTAATTATCATATATGTAGGGAGCAATTGGTTACTAATAATTATGTGCCTATTATAAGCTGAGAACCTTTACAGCCTACATTTTATTTTAATTTTTCTTAGGCAGCTGAAGATAATAATTATTGCTCTAGGCAGTTCAATATAATAATATATTTGAATACAGTTTTATGTCTCCTAAAGTTCTCCTTTCAGTCAGTGTCCCAACCGTTTTGCACCATCTGTATAGCATTGACCTACTGTATATATTTGTTAAGATTGACACTTTGCTTGTATGCAGATTTTGGCATCATATTGCTGTGTTTCCAATCATGTACAATAATAAACCTTCTGTGGGTTCCCCATCCTTATTGGTTGGAGTTATACTCCTATTGATGACGGTGGCATTACATGTTGTGTTACCATAGCAACCATGATGCCGCGTCACTAACCAGGAAGTATGTTCGGTTTGTTCTTGATGGGTGCCGCGCTCATGCTAACAATATCTTAGGGGATTCTGATTGAGATTTGACTCGGGTCGCATTATTCCCTGTTTTGGTGTTTTTATTGCTCATAAGGTATGTTTACATTATAGTATCATCAAAGTAATGACATGATTTATATATTTTTTAGTTTTCGCTCTATGATTGTGTCTGCATTGATTATCCTTGCTGCTGGTTACATTTAACTTGTTACAGATTAGCAGTTCTTCATTGTTATTGATTGTTTATATTGATACTCAGACTAAAATGTTTGATTCACAGATTGATTCAGTTGTTACCATGACAACCATTTGGCGTTTTTTTGGTCCTATTTGGTGGTGGGTTTTAGTTTGTTTTTAGCTATATATTGCTTTGCATTTGTATATATATATATATATATATATATATATATATATATATAATAATGTAGATATAGGTATAGATATATATTTTAGCAAAAAAAAAAATATATATATATATATATATATATATGTAATGTATTTTTTGCTAAAATATATATCTATAAATCTACATTATTATATATAGGTATAGATATCTATACATACACTCAATGGCCACTTTATTAGGTACACCTTGCTAGTACTGGTGTGGACCCCCTTTTGCCTTCAGAACTGCCTTAATTCTTTGTGGCATAGATTCAACAAAGTGTTGGAAACATTCCTCAGACATTTTGGTCCATGTTAACATGATAGCATCAAGCAGTTGCTGCAGATTTGACGGCTGCACATCCAGGAGGTAAATCTACCGCTCCACCACATCCCAAAGGTGCTCTATTGGATTAAGATCTGGTAACTGTGGAGGCCATTGGAGTACAGTGAACTCATTGTCATGTTCAAGAAACCAGTTTGAGATGATTTGAGCTTTGTGACCTGGTGCATTAGCCTTCTGGAAGTAGAAGAGGGGTACACTGTAGTCATAAAAGGATGGACATGGTCAACAACAATACTCAGGTAGGCCGTGGCCGTTAAACAATGCTCAATTGGTACTAAGGGACCCAAAGTGTGCCAAGAAAATATCCCCCACACCATTAAACCACCACCAACACCACCAGCCTGAACCATTGATACAAGGTTGGATGGATCCATGCTTTCATGTTGTTTACACCAAATTCTGACCCTGTCATGTGAATATTGCAGCTGAAATCGAGACACATTAGACCAGGCAATGTTTTTTAAATCTTCTATTGTCCAATTTTAGTGAGCCTGTGTAAATTTTAGCCTCAGTTTCTTGTTCTTAGCTGACAGGAGTGGCACCCGGTGTGGTCTTCTGCTGCTGTAGCCCATCTGCTTCAAGGGTTCGATGTGTTCTGCATTCAGAGATGGTATTCTGCATACCATGGTTGTAACGAGTGGTTATTTGAGTTACTGTTTCCTTTCTTTCATCTCGAACCAGACTGCCCATTCTCCTCTGACCTCTGACATCAAAAAGGCATTTTCGTCCACACAACTGCTGCTCACTGGATATTTTAACTTTTTTGGACCATTCTCTGTAGACCCTAGAGATGGTTGTGCGTGAAAATACCAATAGATCAGCAATACTCAGACCAGCCCATCTGGCACCAACAAACATGACACATTGAAACTCCCTTAAATCCCCTTCCCTCCCCATTCTAATGCTCAGTTTGAACTTCAGCAAGCCGTCTTCACCACGTCTATATGCCTAAATGCATTGAGTTGCTGCCATGTGTCTGTTTGTGTATTTATGAATAAATAGCATATTCTGCTATGTGAAGAACATTGGAATGTGACAGATTCTTATTTCATGTTGGGTTATTACACCTGGTTAAACATGAAAGGATTTGAGAACGAGTAAAGGTATTATGTTTTTTCCACTTTTCACACTCCATTGAAGTCTATGGGGGAGTACGTTAACACGGCCGCAATATTCGAAGTTCAGCTTTTTGCACATGTCGGATTATCACACAAGCAAAAATGTTTTACTTTCAACTTGTGTTTCAACAATGCATTTGCTACCTGATGCAGGCAAAAAGCTGAAATCTAGTCGAGTTAAAGTGGGGGTGCAAACTACCGCTAGCCCTTTTTAAGTTATAATCATTTTAAGTTATATAACTTCTATTATGTTCATTTTCTTTGATTTTATATAGATTACATGTATGGCTCTTTTGTATTTTTCTTAAAGGGACGTGAAACCCAAATATTTTTTCATGATTCAGAGAATATAATTTTAAAGAACATTCCAAATTGACTTCTATTCTTTAGTTTCCTTCATTCTTCAGATATCATTTGTTGAATAAATAGTAATGCACATAAGCGAGCCAATAACACAAGACATCTATGCATAGTCACCAATCAGCAGCTGCTGAGCATATTTAGATATGTGTTATTATAAACAGTTATTTGTAGTGCTATACACATAGGCATGATATGCAAGGTAACATGTATAGGAATCAAGTGGGTAGAGGGACCTGCTGAAAGTTGCACTTTTGTAGTCAACTCTTATAAAGGTGATCTGCAAACAGCTGGACTCATAGGCTTACAAGCTAATGGGGTTCAATTGGAGTACAAAGGAGGAGAGGAACTAGGGATAGGAAAGAATAGTGTAGGCTGTATGCATCCCTAAACAGAAGAGTCTTTAGGGAGCACTTGAAACTTTCAAAACTGGGGTAGAGTCTTGTGGAGTGAGGTGGAGAGTTCAAAACACTAGGAGCCAGTCTGAAGAAGTCCTGTAGATGGGAGTGTGATGAGGTAACAAGAGAGGAGGAGAGGAGAAGTTTATGAGCAGAGCAAAGGGGAAGAGAGGGAGAGTATCTGGAGTGAAGTCCTGAGATATAGGGGGGAGCAGAGCAGTTGAGGGCCTTGTATGTCAGAGTCAGAATTTTGTGCTTAATTCTGTAGGCTAGTGGAAGCCAGTGAAGGGATTGGCAGAGAGGTGCAGCAGATGAAAAGTGACGTGTAAGGAAGACAAGCTTGGCAGAGGCATTAAATATGGATTGTAAAGGAACTAAACGGCAGCTAGGGAGACCAGAGAGGATGGAGTTGCAGTAGTTAAGGCAGGAAAGGATGAGAGGGTGGATTACAATCTTAGTTGTGTCTTGTGTAAGGAAATGCCAAAACATTTTTAAGGTGGAAGAGGCAGAAATTGTCCAAAGACTCAATGTGACGAGTGAAAGAAAGATCTGAGTCAAGTGTGACCCCAAGACATCGGGCATGCAGGGTAGAGGTAACGATGGAGTTATTGTCAGTTATAGAATTTATTTGGAAGAAAGGGGGAAATAAGGAGCTCAGTTTTGGAAAGATTTAGTTTAAGGAAGTGATAAGACATCCAGGATGAGATATGAGAAAGACAGTTTAGTGACACACATTAGCACATCTTCTTAAGTGGGAGAACTTGCACAATTGGTGGCTGACTAAATACTTATCTTCCACCATAATATGCAAATAAATTATTTCCGAATCAGACAATGTGATTGTCTGGATTTGTTTCCACATTTTGTCTCTCATAGTTGAGGTATACCTATGATGAAAATTACAGGCCTCTCTCATCTTCTTAAGTGGGAGAACTTGCACAATTGGTGGCTGACTAAATACTTTTTTGCCCCACTGTATATATTGTATATCACAATATAAACATAAGACAATGTGAATTTCAAATATTTCTAGTAAAACACATTAAAACATTAAAAATAAATTAAAATTATATTGCATGTCTCAAGGAATTTTTCTGGGAATAACTCAAAAGTGCATATATATGTCTATATATGTGTACATATGTATGTATGTGTGCACATATATATTTACGCATTTAAACACATACATACACACATATACACATATATACATATTTAGACATATTTTTATACAAACATATAGATAGATAGATAGATAGATAGATAATAGATAAAAATTGATATATGATTGTAATAGTTTATTTTAATATGTTTTGATGTGTTCTGTGATTTTTTTTTAGAACCTTACACTCAAATCAAGCTAAATATTCTAGATTAATTTTGGCTTTTGCTCAAGCACAACCTATAACTTTCAACCTGTTATATGAACACTATTTAGCACAGTTGCGATATCCATTGAAAGTATAGGTTGAGCTAGAGCCAAGCTAAACCTTTTTGTTAAATATGATTTACCATGGACTTATAATATCAAGTTGTGCACTAATGCTAGCACGGTCAAGTGATACTGCTTATTGTGTCCCAAATTATCATTATCGCATCACCTGTAATCGGTCCCATAGTAAGATATTTTGCATAATATGTTGTGATATTGTTAGAAGATTACTTTCATTTTAAAATACACTGATTTGCAAAACCTGGAGTCAAAAAAATCATTCAATACCAATTTTGCAACTCAACGTGGATGGCATTATCTATAGTAATAAGCCCTTAAAGTTCATATTAACATTTAATCCAGCCTTTGGGATGTTCAGTGCATTTCTTTGCAATATGTTGCAAGACCCTCTGGCAATATAAAGATTAACAGTTTTTTTCAATCTGTGCTACTTTTTTGCCGATAATGATTCAACAGAATAAACTATTAGAAATAACCAACTCTGATATAGTGCAAATCCAAACAAACATTAAAAGATAAACCCTGAAGCAGTAAAACGTAAAAGTAGCAGCATTAGATAATTTCTTTGTAAATTATTCAGAAGACTGTTAGCAAACACAAAATAAACTTCCTCCTTCATCCAGTTCATTTCCACTTAATTTCTAAGGTAAAATAGGAATTTACAGAGGGGAAAAAAATGTTTATTGGTAGTATGTCATTTATATAAAAGTGTTTTGCTAGTTCTATGAAACATCTCCCTTGTGAGTTAACAAGTTTAAAACTCAATTATAAAAATTAAAAGAAATACATATTTTTTTATATTATAAACATGGAATTAAAGGTAAATTTTTTAGCTCAAGTTGGGAGAGTGCTAGTGACGGCTCTGAGCCGTCATTAGCACCAGAGTGGGAAACTCTGTGACGGCTCAGAGCCGTCATTAGCACTCAAAGGGTTAATAACCTGCAAATGTGAGAAAAGTTAGTTGGAAGAACAAAGAATGGTTTCCAGAAATTTAGGCCTAGATTTAGAGTTCGGCGGTAAAAGGGCTGTTAACGCTCCGCGGGTTTTTTTCTGGCCGCACCATAAATTTAACTCTGGTATCGAGAGTTCAAACAAATGCTGCGTTAGGCTCCAAAAAAGGAGCGTAGAGCATTTTTACCGCAAATGCAACTCTCGATACCAGAGTTGCTTACGGACGCGGCCGGCATCAAAAACGTGCTCGTGCACGATTCTCCCATAGGAAACAATGGGGCTGTTTGAGCTGAAAAAAAACCTAACACCTGCAAAAAAGCAGCGTTCAGCTCCTAACGCAGCCCCATTGTTTCCTATGGGGAAACACTTCCTACGTCTGCACCTAACACCCTAACATGTACCCCGAGTCTAAACACCCCTAACCTTACACTTATTAACTCCTAATCTGCCGCCCCCGCTATCGCTGACCCCTGCATTACACTTTTAACCCCTAATCTGCCGCTCCGTAAACCGCCGCCACCTACGTTATCCCTATGTACCCCTAATCTGCTGCCCTAACATCGCCGACCCCTATGTTATATTTATTAACCCCTAATCTGCCCCCCACAACGTCGCCGACACCTGCCTACACTTATTAACCCCTAATCTGCCGAGCGGACCTGAGCGCTACTATAATAAAGTTATTAACCCCTAATCCGCCTCACTAACCCTATCATAAATAGTATTAACCCCTAATCTGCCCTCCCTAACATCGCCGACACCTACCTTCAATTATTAACCCCTAATCTGCCGACCGGAGCTCACCGCTATTCTAATAAATGTATTAACCCCTAAAGCTAAGTCTAACCCTAACACTAACACCCCCCTAAGTTAAATATAATTTTTATCTAACGAAATAAATTAACTCTTATTAAATAAATGATTCCTATTTAAAGCTAAATACTTACCTGTAAAATAAATCCTAATATAGCTACAATATAAATTATAATTATATTATAGCTATTTTAGGATTAATATTTATTTTACAGGCAACTTTGTAATTATTTTAACCAGGTACAATAGCTATTAAATAGTTAAGAACTATTTAATAGTTACCTAGTTAAAATAATTACAAATTTACCTGTAAAATAAATCCTAACCTAAGATATAATTAAACCTAACACTACCCTATCAATAAAATAATTAAATAAACTACCTACAATTACCTACAATTAACCTAACACTACACTATCAATAAATTAATTAAACACAATTGCTACAAATAAATAAAATTAAATAAACTATCTAAAGTACAAAAAATAAAAAAGAACTAAGTTACAGAAAATAATAAAATATTTACAAACATAAGAAAAATATTACAACAATTTTAAACTAATTACACCTACTCTAAGCCCCCTAATAAAATAACAAAGCCCCCCAAAATAAAAAATTCCCTACCCTATTCTAAAATACAAATATTACAAGCTCTTTTACCTTACCAGCCCTGAACAGGGCCCTTTGCGGGGCATGCCCCAAGAATTTCAGCTCTTTTGCCTGTAAAAAAAAACATACAATAACCCCCCCCCCAACATTACAACCCACCACCCACATACCCCTAATCTAACCCAAACCCCCCTTAAATAAACCTAACACTACCCCCCTGATGATCTTCCTACCTTGTCTTCACCATGCCAGGTTCACCGATCCGTCCTGGCTCCAAGATCTTCATCCAACCCAAGCGGGGGCTAGACATCCACTGAAGAAGTCCAGAAGAGGGTCCAAAGTCTTCCTCCTATCCGGCAAGAAGAGGACATCCGGACCGGCAAACATCTTCTCCAAGCGGCATCTTCTATCTTCTTCCATCCGATGACGACCGGCTCCATCTTGAAGACCTCCAGCGCGGATCCATCCTCTTCTTCCGACGACTAGACGACGAATGACGGTTCCTTTAAGGGACGTCATCCAAGATGGCGTCCCTCGAATTCCGTTTGGCTGATAGGATTCTATCAGCCAATCGGAATTAAGGTAGGAATTTTCTGATTGGCTGATGGAATCAGCCAATCAGAATCAAGTTCAATCCGATTGGCTGATCCAATCAGCCAATCAGATTGAGCTCGCATTCTATTGGCTGATCGGAACAGCCAATAGAATGCGAGCTCAATCTGATTGGCTGATTGGATCAGCCAATCGGATTGAACTATATTCTGATTGGCTGATTCCATCAGCCAATCAGAAAATTCCTACCTTAATTCCGATTGGCTGATAGAATCCTATCAGCCAATCGGAATTCGAGGGACGCCATCTTGGATGACGTCCCTTAAAGGAACCGTCATTCGTCGTCTAGTCGTCGGAAGAAGAGGATGGATCCGCGCTGGAGGTCTTCAAGATGGAACCGGTCGTCATCGGATGGAAGAAGATAGAAGATGCCGCTTGGAGAAGATGTTTGCCGGTCCGGATGTCCTCTTCTTGCCGGATAGGAGGAAGACTTTGGACCCTCTTCTGGACTTCTTCAGTGGATGTCTAGCCCCCGCTTGGGTTGGATGAAGATCTTGGAGCCAGGACGGATCGGTGAACCTGGCATGGTGAAGACAAGGTAGGAAGATCATCAGGGGGGTAGTGTTAGGTTTATTTAAGGGGGGTTTGGGTTAGATTAGGGGTATGTGGGTGGTGGGTTGTAATGTTGGGGGGGGGGTATTGTATGTTTTTTTTTACAGGCAAAAGAGCTGAAATTCTTGGGGCATGCCCCGCAAAGGGCCCTGTTCAGGGCTGGTAAGGTAAAAGAGCTTGTAATATTTGTATTTTAGAATAGGGTAGGGAATTTTTTATTTTGGGGGGCTTTGTTATTTTATTAGGGGGCTTAGAGTAGGTGTAATTAGTTTAAAATTGTTGTAATATTTTTCTTATGTTTGTAAATATTTTATTATTTTCTGTAACTTAGTTCTTTTTTATTTTTTGTACTTTAGATAGTTTATTTAATTTTATTTATTTGTAGCAATTGTGTTTAATTAATTTATTGATAGTGTAGTGTTAGGTTAATTGTAGGTAATTGTAGGTAGTTTATTTAATTATTTTATTGATAGGGTAGTGTTAGGTTTAATTATATCTTAGGTTAGGATTTATTTTACAGGTAAATTTGTAATTATTTTAACTAGGTAACTATTAAATAGTTCTTAACTATTTAATAGCTATTGTACCTGGTTAAAATAATTACAAAGTTGCCTGTAAAATAAATATTAATCCTAAAATAGCTATAATATAATTATAATTTATATTGTAGCTATATTAGGATGTATTTTACAGGTAAGTATTTAGCTTTAAATAGGAATTATTTATTTAATAAGAGTTAATTTATTTCGTTAGATAAAAATTATATTTAACTTAGGGGGGTGTTAGTGTTAGGGTTAGACTTAGCTTTAGGGGTTAATACATTTATTAGAATAGCGGTGAGCTCCGGTCGGCAGATTAGGGGTTAATAATTGAAGGTAGGTGTCGGCGATGTTAGGGAGGGCAGATTAGGGGTTAATACTATTTATGATAGGGTTAGTGAGGCGGATTAGGGGTTAATAACTTTATTATAGTAGCGCTCAGGTCCGCTCGGCAGATTAGGGGTTAATAAGTGTAGGTAGGTGTCGGCGACGTTGTGGGGGGCAGATTAGGGGTTAATAAATATAACATAGGGGTCGGCGATGTTAGGGGTAGAAGATTAGGGGTACATAGGGATAACGTAGGTGGCGGCGATTTGCGGTCGGAAGATTAGGGGTTAATTATTTTAAGTAGCTTGCGGCGACGTTGTGGGGGGCAAGTTAGGGGTTAATAGATATAATACAGGGGTCGGCGGTGTTAGGGGCAGCAGATTAGGGGTACATAAGTATAACGTAGGTGGCGGTCGGCAGATTAGGGGTTAAAATTTTTAATCGAGTGGCGGCGATGTGGGGGGACCTCGGTTTAGGGGTACATAGGTAGTTTATGGGTGTTAGTGTACTTTAGGGTACAGTAGTTAAGAGCTTTATAAACCGGCGTTAGCCAGAAAGCTCTTAACTCCTGCTATTTTCAGGCGGCTGGAATCTTGTCGTTAGAGCTCTAACGCTCACTGCAGAAACGACTCTAAATACCGGCGTTAGGAAGATCCCATTGAAAAGATAGGCTACGCAAATGGCGTAGGGGGATCTGCGGTATGGAAAAGTCGCGGCTTTAAAGTGAGCGTTAGACCCTTTAATCACTGACTCCAAATACCAGCGGGCGCCCAAAACCAGCGTTAGGAGCCTCTAACGCTGGTTTTGACGGCTACCGCCGAACTCTAAATCTAGGCCATAGTGGGCTAGATTATGAGAGAGGCACAAACGTTTTTTCGCGAGCGCAATCATGATTTTGCGATCCATTTTTCTGTTGCTAATATTACAATCTCCCAACTCTCAACCTATGTGTGAGAGTATGACACTGTTTTTTTGTAAATGTTGCATTGCGTGTGAACCGTATATCTATGCGTGTGTGTCTGTTCCTGTGCATATGCATGCAAGTGCCACCCTGAATGTGTAAATGTTCATCAGAATCTTTATGTGTGTAACTAATTATTACCTTATATGTCTGACCATCAATACCTTTGTCCCTACTTGATACATCTAAAAATACTTTTCTCTTGTTAAATAGATGATGCACCCTATTGGTTATGCAGTGTTCCAGGGTATCTGAAATAATTTTTTGTTGTTGTTGTTGTTAATTCACGTTATTGTTCTCTGGAACCACCATATTTTTTTGTGTCTCTGTCTGGCAGTATAATTTTGGCACCCAGGCCGAGCACTTCATGATTTTCTTTATTACTTCTAAAATTTAAAATATTGGTATATGATTGTTTTTTGTATGTTTAACTTATATACGCACATACATATACAGAGAAACAGGACTTAAATATTTTCTTTGCTTCAGACAGAATAGTGGGAAGATCCTAGCTCATTATAGTGGCTTCTGGATTATGAGACAAGTAGGACTCCATCTGTGTAGAGAGCGGAAGGAATGTGGAGTGGGAGAATCCCTTGTAAATAAGAACTGGATACTATAAAGATATCTTTGAGAAAGCCCTTTGGCGAAATATGTATTATATACATTAAATCTATTTATAGGTCATTAGAAAGGTGGAGCTTTGGTCAAATATTGTGTACTTTGTAAATATATGCCCCTACTTACAAGCTGAAGATGCCAGTGAAACACGGACACATACAGAAACTTTATAAACTGAGCCATCTCATATCACTACCTATTGACTTTAAAGGGACAGTCTGTTCCAATTTGTTATTGTAGCTAATCCCTTTATTACCCATTTCCCAGTTTTGCATAACCAACACTTTTATATACATTTTATATAAGCAAATTTAACACAAGTTGTGACAATCAAAAACAATTTTAAATAATACAATAATTGTGATTATGAGACATATTTATCAAGCTCCGTAGAACTGCTGGTGCAATGATAAATGCTGAGAGCTTATTCTGTCGGCATTTATCCATGTGCAGCGGACATGATCCGCTATATCAGATCATGTCTGTCGCACAATCATAAATATCCCCTTATAAGAGCAAAAAATATATAAAATTAAGTATGTGCAATATATGCAGGATACACTGTCCTCAGATGTTTTTTTCCCTCCTTTACATTTCCGTGCCCTGTAGGTTTTTAAGCATCTCAAAGCATCTCAAGCATCTCAAAATGGAAAGAAGAAAATAGTGCAATTCCACCAAACACTATATAACACCCACTCCTTACTGAAATTACTCATGTATTTCTGAGCTTTTAACAATCTCTATCGTGTATCAGCATTGCTATGACAGGCCCACAACCAGCCATACCTCCAGTAAGATGATTAAAACTATTTATTAAAACACATAAAACACTCTTTATGGAACATCTGGGTACAAGCGGTGAACGGTACAATATAATACAATAGTCCCCAATTTGAGGCAATATCAGTACCTATAGTAAACAGCCATCACTGTACTTTATGGTAGAACTGGGTACAATCAGTGAATAGTATATGGCAAGACATGTATTTTAGCCAATCAATGCTGACTCATAAATAGCTCAACAGGAGTGAGCACAATGTTACTATATGGCACAGTGTCTATCTCTAAAAAACTGTCAAAATACACTGAGATAAGAGGTGGCATTTAACAGCTTAAAAATTAGCATATGTCTAGATTTAGTTTAAACAAAGAATACCAAGAGAACAAAGAAAATTTGATGATAAAAGTAAGTTGGAAAGTTGTTTAAAATTGCATGCCCTATCTCAATCATCAACTTTAATTTTGACTTGACTGTCGCCTTAAAGTGAATGTAAATTTTCCCGTTTCAAGGAGTCAATTATAATTCATAATCAGTGTATTAGTCAAAACGCAATTTTTTCCCCCCAAAATTCGCAAAATATCACATTATATTTTAAATGCAAACTTATCTCCGTTTTCGCTTCTAGCTCCTCCTATCCATTTCTTCCTTTATTTCTTCCGCCTAACGTATAGAGCGGTCCCACCCGCTCTATGACGTGTTCGAAAAGCTCGTTCACGATGTGTTGTTTTTTTGCGCATGCGTTTAACATTCAGTGCCTGATTTGCGCATGCGTTATTAAATTCTCTGTGTATCCAGGAAGCAAATGACTGCTGCATTGTTATGCGTATGCTTAAATCGTGTACGCGCAGCGCTTCTGAATCAAACAGCAGTTGGTTTCGCATGCGCATAAAGAGATAGTGACGTCTCCGAAAAGGGGCTGGACGCCACGGGGTATGATTGATTATTAGTAGACTACAGTGTCAATCAACCTTCAAAATGCGGTCAAAAATGGCGGGCGGAGGAAGCGAGCAAGATGATTAACAGTAAATAAGTATATAGATCGATATAATTATACATTTAAAAAAAATGATGAATTAAACTTAACTTAATTTTGAATGATAAACAAATTGAAATTGTGTGATAGCATTGACTTTACATCCACTTTAAGTGAAAATGAACTGCAAATGCATAATTTAGATTGTATTGTGCTTACTCAGCACATAAGAATACCATGTTGACAAACTACACAAAAAGGTAAACCCCATCTCCCTCTTTAGTGTACACTTTATTGTTTTTAAATACTTAAAAAAATGAATAATTGACATACAATACAAGTCCCTAGAACAGCTGCATACAAGCCTTATATCAAATACAAATAGCAGATCATTGCTCTATAATTTGGGACTACCACCAATTACTATTTTCACAATAAGAGAAACTAAATATACTACACTATATTTTCTTTCCTGTCCCTGTCTCCATATAGACTTATACAGATTTTGGATGGACCTACTCATAAAGAACACTTGTGGAACCCTTTGTTTGATATTTATATCTGATATTTTTATTATGTTTAGTATACCTTCATGCATCATTTGAAGAAACTCCCGCCACCAAAAAAAATCCTTAAAAGACCTTTTTTCCCCTGTAGGTTAGGTCCAAAACAGAGAGAACAATGTTTCAAGTATACCTTCACTCATTCTGTAGTTATA
Source organism: Bombina bombina (assembly GCF_027579735.1). NCBI lineage: Eukaryota > Metazoa > Chordata > Amphibia > Anura > Bombinatoridae > Bombina > Bombina bombina. The sequence continues at coordinate 911,723,377 of NC_069501.1, read as the reverse complement.
TATTACATTTTGTTACATATTGTTTTATTTTTGTGATTATTTTCCCATTGTCTTTCCAAAAGGTAATGCTCTCTCCCTCCATTATTTACACCATCTTTCCCAATTACTGTTTTTTTTCCTTTTGTCTTCCTTTCCAGCTGATCTTTATTCTATAAGAATACATTATGTCTTCCTTCATTACACATTACTCCATATATTATTCTCTTCACTCATGTTCCTTTCCCTGTTATACATTAATAGTAAATGATTTCCCCTTTGAAACACAGAAATGCCGTTGCTGCTGAGCCAGCACTGATAGCTTTCAGGATTAGATGGGGAAAGACGGCAATACCACACTGCTGCTGGGTGCATGCTGCTGTAGCTAAACAAAGCTGCCACAACTCAAAATGTTCAAATTTGCAGCCACATTCAAAATGACAAAAAAAAGTGTAGTTTATTTAATCTTTTATTGAATACAAAAATAAAAGATGTTCACGGAAATCATGTTTTCCCCTTAAAGGGACATGAAACCCAAAATATTTATTTCATGAATCAGACAGAGTATGCAATTTAAAACAACTTTTTAATTTACTTCTATTATCTAATTTGTTTAGTTCTCTTGGTATCCTTATTTGAAAAGAATGCCTAGGTAGGCTCAGTAGCAGCAATGAATTTCTGGGAGCTAGCTGCTGATTGGTGGAAGCACATATATTCCTTTTGTCATTGGTTCCCCAGATGTATTCAGCTAGCTTCTGGGAAAGTGCATTGCTGCTCCTTCAACAAATGATATAAAGAGAATAAAGCACATTTGATCATTGAAGTAATTTGAAAGTTGTTTAAATTTACTTGTCCTATTTAAATAATAAAAGAAAAATGTTGGGTTTCATGACCCTTTACAATGAGTTTAGTCTAATAAAAATGTATTCCATTCAATTACATCACTATCTGTGATGTCATTAAAGGGACAGTAAAGGCATAATTAGACATTCATGATTTAAAAAGAGCATACAATTTTAAACAACTTTCCAATTTACTTCTGTAATTTAATTTGTTTCCTTCTCTTGTTATCCATTGCTGAAAAGTTTAACTAGGAAAGCTTCTGAGCAGCAATTAGGTTCTAGCTGCTGATTCAGTTAGAAACCAGTAGTGCATTACTGCTCCTTCAACAAATAATACCAATATAATGAAGCAAATTTGATAATAGAAGTAAACTAGAACATTGTTTAAAATTGTATGTTCCACCTAAATCATGAAAGAAAAATGTTGGGTTTCAGGTCTCTTTAAATATAAAAAACTATGCATATTTTGATTTTTTTTATAAGTTGGCAGGGCTGCTTCCTTTATTTAAATATAACAAGGGCTTAGAAAATAGCACAAAGCAAATTTGATGATAAAAGTAAATTGGAAAGTTGTTTAAAATTGCATGCCCTATCTGAATCATGAAAGTTGAATTTTCATTAGAATGTCCTTTTAATTTAGAATAAACAAATCTAGAATACATGTAAAAAAGTAACAAATGTATTTAATCATTCACTATCTCTATCTCACCCCTATTTTAACCCCTTCCCAAAGTTAGAACAATCTATGCCATTCCAACTGCACTGGACTTTAGCGCCGTTAGGACGGCATGGAACGTCCTAACCGTCCGGCTGTTCTGAAACCATAACGGCTTCCTATATGGAATCGCAGGCTGGGGGACATGTCTATCATTATAGGAACTCACCACTGACCCGATCCCATCATTGAAATCACATGATCGCATGATTTAAATTTTTACTAATTTGTTTACATTGGAACTTTGTTCCGATGTAGACAAATGAGGAATGGACTATTGAAATATATTAAAGGATCATAAAACCCCAATTTTTTCTTTTATGATTTAGGAAGAACATGTAATTTTAAGCAACTTTCTAATTTACTTCTATTATCGAATTTGCTTCATTCTCTTGATATCCTATGTTGAAAAGCATATCTAGATAGGCTCAGTAGCTGCTGGTTGGTGGCTGCACACAGATGCCTTGGGTGATTGGCTCACCCATGTGCATTGCTATTTCTTCAACAAAGGATACCAAAAAAATGAAGCAAATTAGATAATAGAAGTACATTGGAATATTGCTTAAAATTGTATTCTCTACCTGAATCATGAAAGGAAACGTTTGGGTTTATTGTCCCTTTAATGACAATGTAGTTAAATAGCTGTATAAAAAGCAGTAACCCTTTTTGGATTTTTTTTTCTACCTCTAATGTCCAAAAATAGACATATCTTTTGTGTCAGAATAGCTACCACGCATTTCTATCATATTTGTCTTTCCAGCACCAATTAGCTTATACCATTTTGTAAACAAGAATAGCTTTCACCAATTATTCATGTCTCAGATGTGTTGTTCTGATAGAAGCAAACTATGTGGAATTGATAGTTTTGAAGCATCAACACATTTTTTCAGATATTATTACTTTCATAAATCTCCAAATGTTTACAAAGTCAAAAGTATATGTCTTTAATGAACTTTTCTTTCTGCAGACGTGCCTTATTTTTATACAGGTATTTCATCAAATGATGAGAACTACCTTTGTTTAATCTTTAAAGTCATTGTCCTAGATGTATAAACTTTGTCTAGCCCACAAGCTATCGCTTGCATATTTTGCACAGACAGGTTTCATTATAATACAATAAGAATAAAGCCTTGGTTTTCTTACACACTGGGAGTTGCTTTATATACACAGTAATGTATCTCTATGAATGGTAACTTCTCACAGGAGGTTGCACAGTTTAAAAAGACATGAAAGTCAACATTACACTTTCCTGGTTTACTCAGAGCATGTGTTTTTAAGACACTTCACCTTACCTTTATTATTAGTTTTACTTTGTGTTCTTTGTAGATAGGCTTAGGAGCAGAAATGCACTACTGGGATCTGATTAGTGGCTACACACATGTGACTTGGAATTCGCTCACCAGATGTGTTGAGCTAGTTTCCAGTAGTGCATTGCTGCTTTGGAGCTGACTTTATTAGCCCAATTTATCAAACTTTGGGCAGACATAGTTATATGCAAGCAACTGTGCAGTAATAAAATATGTTCCCAATTTTACTTACAGCTTTCTGGAATTTTACAAACTTTTAGAAAATATATATACATACACAATGGGTATCTATGTGATTATGAAACATATGACATAATTATTTACTATTTATTTTCTTCCAGCCTTCCTACCTTGTGTGTTCAAATATTTGCAGATATGGAACAGTATGTATATTTACTGTACTAATGGGTCCCCTTTAATGCAAATAGCTACTTTACCTTTATATTGTCATTTTAAATATATAACTTTGCCTGTTAAAACCACTACATACACTAAAAAAATATTACTGCAGTATTATCTTTAGAAAAGCTGTGTGAACTGGAGGTGGCAAGATAAATAAACCTCATAGTGGGAATTTGAGATAGAGACTTTGTTTTTATGTGAAATAGCTCAATGAACATATTTACACATATAAAAACATAAATACATATGTATACTAATTTTAACACATATATATAATAGAGATGTGCATTTGTTTTAATGAAATCAAAATCGAAATGAATGCACCGATGAAAATAAAGAAAACTAAAAAAAATACTCATGAAAATGATCATTATTCTTTCATTTCCATTATTTTTTTTGAGTGCAGTTAGCTTGTGAATGGGAGCAATAAATTGTGCTCCACTCGTAATCTAGCCCTTAATCCTTGAAAGTAAAGACTTCAATGAGTAAAACCAGCTGTGCCAAATGAATAATAAATATAAAGTAGCAATTTCTAAGACATTTAACACTCTACAGCAGGCATAACAAGTAATTGTCCTTTTCTGATATCCGTTTGATATTTGTAAAATGGGATTGGTCTTTTTTATTACCAAAATATTCTAAATGTTTCCAAGCAGAAGGTTCATAATTTCCACATCTGTACCACATGTGTACTATTAACAACCAATAATTGCTGTGTAACTGAAAACCAAATAGAAACTTGAAAATATACAACTGCTCTCTAGGCTGTTCAACTGCTCTCACCAACTGACCAGGTCACTCATCCCCATGGGGATGTTTTTTAGGTTCAAACATATGTAGATTGTCAACCACTAGTATTATTGTTTATAGAATATGTAATACTAGTCCTAAAGCCCGTTCACACGGGCCGTGTTGTGTTATATTTAATATTTAATCTCTCTCTCTCTCTCTCCCCCTCTCTCTCTCTCTCCCCCTCTCTCTCTCTCTCTCTCCATCTCCCCTCTCTCTCTCCCCCTCTCTCTCTCTCTCTCCATCTCCCCTCTCTCTCTCCCCCCCCCTCTCTCTCTCTCTCTCCCCCCTCTCTCCTCTCTCTCTCTCTCTCTCCCCTCTCTCTCTCTCCCCCTCTTCTCTCTCTCTCTCTCTCTCTCTCTCTCTCTCTCCCCCCCTCTCTCTCTCTCTCCCCCTCTTCTCTCTCTCTCTCTCTCTCTCTCTCTCTCTCTCTCTCTCTCCCCCCCTCTTCTCTCTCTCTCTCTCTCTCTCTCAGCTGCAAGAGTTTGTCTGAACTGCGCATGACGGCTTCAGACGAACTCTTGTCTTTTATAATATAGGATCTGTCAAGCTGTGATCATTTATCAAGTGCCTTTGATTATTGAATTTGATGTGTCTATGTTGTTGTTATTTAGTCTATAATGTATGGTTGGAAGATCACCAAAATTAATGGTGTTCATTCATCATATGGGTGACTTTTTAATCTTTGTTCTGTTCTTTTCCCCATGAAAATATTGTTATCTTTTGGACTGTGATCGCTCAGATGTTGAAAAATGTTTATCTGGAGCAAATAAATAGCTGATAAACATAACTGTCAAGATTGTAATTGACCCCTAGATTCAATATTTAGGATAGGTTAGCTAACTATCGGCTAGATTTAGAGTTCTGCGGCCAAAGGGGTGCGTTAGCAATGCTGGCTTTTTTTCTCCCGCACCTTTAAAATACCGCTGGTATTTAGAGTTCACAGAAGGGCTGCGTTAGGCTCCAAAAATGGAGCGTAGAGCATAATTTACCGCCACTGCAACTCTCATTACCAGCGTTGCTTACGGACGCGGCCAGCTTCAAAAACGTGCTCGTGCATGATTCCCCCTTAGGAAACAATGGGGCTGTTTGAGCTGAAAAAAAACCTAAGACCTGCAAAAAAGCAGCGTTCAGCACCTAACGCAGCTACATTGTTTCCTATGGGGAAACACTTCCTAAGTCTGCACCTAACACTCTAACATGTACCCCGAGTCTAAACACCCCTAACCTTACACTTATTAACCCCTAATCTGCCAACCCCACTATCGCTGACCCCTGCATAATTTTTTTAACCCCTAATCTGCCGCTCCGTACATTGCTGCAACCTACATTATCCCTATGTACCCCTAATCTGCTGCCCCTAACATCGCCGACCACTATGTTATATTTATTAACCCCTAATCTCCCGCCCCCGCTATCGCTGACCCCTGCATATTATTATTAACCCCTAATCTGCTGCTCCGTACACCGCCGCAACCTACATTATCCCTATGTACCCCTAATCTGCTGCCCCCAACACCTCCGACCCCTATATTATATTTATTAATATATATATATATTTATTAATAGGGTTAATATCCAACCCTAACCCTAACACCCCCCTAAGTTAAATATAATTTAAATCTAATGAAATAAATTAACTCTTATTATATAAATTATTCCTATTTAAAGCTGAATATTTATCTGTAAAATAAACCCTAATATAGCTACAATATAAATTATAATTATATTGTAGCTATATTAGGATTAATATTTATTTTACAGGCAACTTTGTAATTATTTTAACCAGGTACAATAGCTATTAAATAGTTAATAACTATTTAATAAGCTAAAATAGTTAAAATAATTACAAAATTACCTGTAAAATAAATCCTAACCTAAGTTATAATTAAACCTAACACTACACTATCAATAAATTAATTAAATACAATACCTACAATTATCTACAATTAAACCTAACACTACACTATCAATAAATTAATTAAATACAATATCTACAAATAAATACAATTAAATAAACTAACTAAAATACAAAAAATAAAAAAGAACTAAGTTACAAAAAATAAAAAAATATTTACAAACATTAGAAAAATATTACAACAATTTTAAACTAATTACACCTACTCTAAGCCCCCTAATAAAATAACAAAGACCCCCAAAATAAAAAAATGCCCTACCCTATTCTAAATTACAAAAGTTCAAAGCTCTTTTACCTTACCAGCCCTGAAAAGGGCCATTTGCGGGGCATGCCCCAAATAATTCAGCTCTTTTGCCTGTAAAAAAAACATACAATACCCGCCCAACATTACAACCCACCACCCACATACCCCTAATCTAACCCAAACCCCCCTTAAATAAACCTAACACTAAGCCCCTGAAGCTCTTCCTACCTTATCTTCACCATGCCAGGTTCAAGGATCCGTCCACCAAAGTCTTGATCCAAGCCTCCGAAATCTTGATCCAAGCCCAAGCGGGGGCTGAAGAGTGACGTCCATCCTCCGTCTGAAGTCTTGATCCAAGCGGGCAGAAGAGGACATCCGGACCGGCAAACATCTTCATCCAAGCCGCATCTTCTATGTTCTTCAATCCGATGACGACCGGCTGATCTTCAAGACCTCCAGCACGGATCCATCCATCTTCACCGACGACTTCCCGATGAATGACGGTTCCTTTAAGTGAAGTCATCCAAGATGGCGTCCCTCGAATTCCGATTGGCTGATAGGATTCTATCAGCCAATCGGAATTAAGGTAGGAAAATTCTGATTGGCTGATGGAATCAGCCAATCAGATTCAAGTTCAATCCGATTGGCTGATCCGATCAGCCAATCAGATTGTGCTCGCAATCTATTGGCTGATTGGAACATCTTGGATGACTTCCCTTAAAGGAACCGTCATTTGGAAGTCGTCGGTGAAGATGGATGGATCAGCGCTGGAGGTCTTGAAGATCAGCCAGTCGTAATTGGATTGAAGAACAAGACTTCAGCCGGAGGATGGACGTCACTCTTCAGCCCCCGCTTGGGCTTGGATCAAGATTTCGGAGGCTTGGATCAAGACTTCGGTGGACGGATCAGTGAACCTGGCATGGTGAAGATAAAGTAGGAAGATCTTCAGGGGCTTAGTGTTAGGTTTATTTAAGGGGGGGTTGGGTTAGATTAGGGGTATGTGGGTGGTGGGTTGTAAAGTTGCGGGTTTGTATTGTGTTTTTTTTACAGGCAAAAGAGCTGATTTCTTTGGGGCATGCCCCGCAAAAAGCCCTTTTAAGGGCTGGTAAGGTAATAGAGCTGTTAACTATTTTAATTTAGATTAGAGTAGGGAATTTTTTTTATTTTGGGGGGCTTTGTTATTTTATTAGGGGGGTTAGAGTAGGTGTAATTAGCTTAAAATTCTTGTAATCTTTTTTTATTTTTTGTAATTTAGTGTTTGTTTGTTTTTGTAATTTAGTTTAGTTTATTTAATTGTAGGTACTTGTAGTTAATTGATTTAATTTATTTATTGTATATATAGCTATTGTACCTAGTTAAAATAAATACAAAGTTGCCTGTAAAATAAATATAAATCCTAAAATAGCTAAAATATAATTATTCATTATATTGTAGCTATATTAGGGTTTATTTTACAGGTAAGTATTTAGTTTTAAATAGGAAGACTTTAGTTAATAATATTTAATTTATTTCGTTTTGCCTGTAAAAAAAAAACATACAATACCCCCCGGTATTGTATGTTTTTTTTTACAGGCAAAAGAGCTGAATTATTTGGGGCATGCCCCGCAAATGGCCCTTTTCAGGGCTGGTAAGGTAAAAGAGCTTTGAACTTTTTTAATTTAGAATAGGGTAGGGCATTTTTTTTATTTTGGGGGGCTTTGTTATTTTATTAGGGGGCTTAGAGTAGGTGTAATTAGTTTAAAATTGTTGTAATATTTTTCTAATGTTTGTAAATATTTTTTTATTTTTTGTAACTTAGTTCTTTTTTTATTTTTTATACTTTAGTTAGTTTATTTAATTGTATTTATTTGTAGGTATTTTATTTAATTAATTTATTGATAGTGTAGTGTTAGGTTTAATTGTAACTTAGGTTAGGATTTATTTTACAGGTAATTTTGTAATTATTTTAACTAGGTAACTATTAAATAGTTATTAACTATTTAATTGCTATTGTATCTGGTTAAAATAATTACAAAGTTGCCTGTAAAATAAATATTAATCCTAAAATAGCTACAATATAATTATAATTTATATTGTAGCTATATTAGGATTTATTTTATAGGTAAGTATTTAGCTTTAAATAGGAATAATTTATTTAATAAGAGTTAATTTATTTTGTTAGATTTAAATTATATTTAAGTTAGGGGGGTGTTAGTGTTAGGGTTAGATTTAGGGGTTAATACATTTATTATAGTAGCGGTGTGGTCTGTTTGGCAGATTAGGGGTTAATAATTGTAGGTAGGTGGAGGCAACGTTGGGGGCGGCAGATTAGGGGTTAATAAATATAATATAGGGGTCGGCTGTGTTAGGGGCAGCAGATTAGGGGTACATAGGGATAATGTAGCTGGCGGTGGTGTACGGAGCGGCAGATTAGGGGTTAAAAAATTTTAATAGAGTGGCGGCGATGTGGGGGAACTTTTGTTTAGGGGTACATAGGTAGTTTATGGGTGTTAGTGTACTTTAGAGCACAGTAGTTAAGAGTTTTATAAACCGGCGTTAGCCCAGAAAGCTCTTAACTACTGACTTTTTTCTGCGGCTGGAGTTTTGTCGTTAGATTTCTAACGCTCACTTCAGCCACGACTCTAAATACCAGAGTTAGAAAGATCCCATTGAAAAGATAGGATACGCAAATGGCGTAGGGGGATCTGCGGTATGGAAAAGTCGCGGCTGCAAAGTGAGCGTTAGACCCTTTCCTGACTGACTCCAAATACCAGCGGGCGGTAAAAACCAGCGTTAGGAGCCCTTAATGCTGATTTTGACGGCTACCGCCCAACTCTAAATCTAGGCCTAACTAACTAACTAACTAACTAACTAACTAACTAACTAAAATATAGAATTTGTCCGTTCTGCCCTGAAAATACCATGCTTGCACAGATTGTTACTTTGTAAGTCATACATGCTTTAAATCTATGTACCCAGGATATAAAGGGCATTCATATTTAGTCCTGTTTTTATTTGTACCTACTAATATGTATTTTCAAATTTTCCAATGGTTTTAAACAAGGAGGAACAATTTAAATCAATACCTATGTATGAACTAGATTACAAGGGGTGCGGAATATAATTTTTTGCGCAATAAAATGCTCCGCTTGGATTTTAATTTTTGTGCTTTTTTGCGCTAGCGTTAACTTGAATAGAGTGAATTTTTTTTCCACGTCTACGTGCATGTATTTCCCCATAGAGATCAATAGAGAAAAAAAAGTGAAAAACCTAACACCCGAGATCACGCAAACTCAATCGCCTTTTTGCAATCCCCATAGAAGTCAATGAATAAAAAAAAAAGATATATAAAAAAACACCCATTGCACATACAAGATAACAAATTTGCATTAGTAAATGTGAAATGTTTACATTAAATACATAATGAATATTGCATAAATATGTTTTATGGTGTTTTTATCTGCTTAATGGCAAAGGGATATAATGCACTTATATATATATATATATATATATATATATATATATATATATATATATATATATATATAACACACAGAGGCCTAGATTTGGAGTTTTGCGTTAGAAGGGGTGCGTTAGCTATGCATGCTTTTTTTTGGCCGCACCTTTTAAATACCGCTGGTATTTAGAGTTCACAGAAGGGCTGGGTTTTCAGTGCGTTAGGCTCCAGAAAGGGAGCGTAGAGCATAATTTACCGCCACTGCAACTCTCGATACCAGCAGTGCTTACGGACGCGGCCAGCTTCAAAAACGTGCTCGTGCACGATTCCCCCTAGGAAACAATGGGACAGTTTGAGCTGAAAAAAAACCTAACACCTGCAAAAAAGCAGCGTTCAGCTCTTAACGCAGCCCCATTGTTTCCTATGGGGAATCAGTTTCTAAGTCTGCACCTAACACCCTAACATGTACCCCGAGTCTAAACACCCCTAACCTTACACTTATTAACCCCTAATCTGCCGCCCCCGCTATCGCTGACCCCTGCATATTATTTTTAACCCCTAATCTGCCGCTCCATACACCGCCGCAACCTACATTATAGTTATGTACCCCTAATCTGCTGCCCCTAACACCGCCGACCCCTATATTATATTTATTAACCCCTAATCTGCCCCCCACAACGTCGCCGCCAGCTACCTACATTTGCCGACCGGACCTTACCGCTACTATAATAAAGTTATTAACCCCTAATCCGCCTCACTCCCGCCTCAATAACCCTATAAGAAATAGTATTAACCCCTAATCTGCCCTCCCTAACATCGCCGACACCTAACTTCAATTATTAACCCCTAATCTGCCGACCAGAACTCACCACTACTCTAATAAATTTATTAACCTCTAAAGCTAAGTCTAACCATAACCCTAACACCCCCCTAAATTAAATATAATTTAAATCTAACAAAATAAATTAACTCTTATTAAATAAATTATTCCTATTTAAAGCTAAATACTTACCTGCAAAATAAACCCTAATATAGCTACAATATAAATTATAATTATATTGTAGCTATTTTAGGATTTATATTTATTTTACAGGCAACTTTGTATTTATTTTAACTAGGTACAATAGCTATTAAATAGTTAAAAACTATTTAATAGCTACCTAGTTAAAATAATTACAAAATTACCTGTAAAATAAATCCTAACCTAAGTTACAATTAAACCTAACACTACACTAGTAATAAATTAATTAAATAAAATACCTACAATTATCTACAATTAAACCTAACACTACACTATCAATAAATTAATTAAATACAATACCTACAAATAAATACAATTAAATAAACTAATTTTACAGGTAAGTATTTAGCTTTAAATAGGAATAATTTATTTAATAAGAGTTAATTAGTAGCGGTGAGGTCCGGTCGGCAGATTAGGGGTTAATAAGTGTAGGTAGGTGTCGGCGACATTGAGGGGGGCAGATTAGGGGTTAATAAATATAATATAGGGGTCAGCGGTGTTAGGGGCAGCAGATTAGGGGTACATAAGTATAACGTAGGTGGCGACGGTGTGCGGTCGGCAGATTAGGGGTTAAAAAAATGTATTATAGTGGCGTTGATGTGGGGGGACCTCAGTTTAGGGGTACATAGGTAGTTTATGGGTGTTAGTCTACTTTAGAGCACAGTAGTTAAGAGCTTTATGAACCGGTGTTAGCCCAAAAAGCTCTTAACTCCTGTTTTTTTCTGCGGCTGGAGTTTTGTCGTTAGAGTTCTAACTCTCACTCCAGCCAAGACTCTAAATACCGGCGTTAGAAAGATCCCATTGAAAAGATAGGATACGCAATTGGCGTAGGGGGATCTGCGGTATGGAAAAGTTGCGGCTGCAAAGTGAGCGTTAGACCCTTTAATGACTGACTCCAAATACCAGTGGGCGGTAAAAACCAGCATTAGGACCCCCTAACGCTGGTTTTGACGGCTACCGCCAAACTCTAAATCTAGGCGAGAGAATGTCCAGCATTTACTTACAAGCTCTCAGCTAAGATTAAAAGCAAAAATGGAAGGGTTAGTTACCGCATTTGGCCAAATGGGACAAGCCCAGGTACCTCGACAAGGTCCCATCCAAAACCTGGGTCCCTTAAACAGCCACACAATGTAAGCTCTCAATCCAACAAACTGGGAACAAGTGAAGGGTGCACAGGCTTATGTAATCACCCTAGACATCTACAAAACATGGAAGGGGACTGCACTCTCAGACTGGGCACACACCCGATGACCCTGCAACATGTTCAGCCCTGGGTGCTCACTGGCACTCACAGGAAGCTGTGCTGTCCCCAGAGTCACAGGCAGTTTACCCCAGACAGACCTGGGTGCAAGTCCCATAGGGAAAATTTAAAAAACAAATTAATACAACACACAGAAAGTCCAGCACATACTTACAAGCTCTCAGCTAAGATTAAAAGCAAAAATGGGTTGGTTACCGCATTTGGCCAAATAGGACAAGCCCAGGTACCTTGCTCAGGTTTTTGTTAGATTTAAGTTTTTTTTATTTTGGGGGGTTGGTTGGGTGGTGGATTTTACTATTGGGGGGTCTTTGTAAAAGTAAAAGAGCTGATTTCTTTAGGGCAATGCCCTACAAAAGGCCCTTTTAAGGGCTATTGGTAGTTTATTGTAGGCTAGGCTTTTTTTTATTTGGGGGGGGGGGGTATTTTTCTAGGGCTATTAGATTAGGTGTAATTGTTTTTTAATTTTGATAATTTATGGCTAGATTACGAGTTGTGCGTTAGGGTTAAAAAGCAGTGTTGGCCGGTCCCAACGCTGCTTTTTAATGCCTGCTGGTATTAGGAGTCCTGCAGGTACAGGCGTACCGCTCACTTTTTTTGCCAGACTCGGAAATGCAGCAAATACACTTACGTCAATTGTGTATCCTATATTTTCAAAGGGACTTGCATAGCGCCGGTATTACGAGTCTGACCAAAAGTGAGAGGTAGACCCTCTCCTGTCAAGCCTGGTACCGCATTTTAAAGCCAGTAGTTAAGAGTTTTACACTACAACGCCGTACCATAAAACTCTTAACTAAAGTGCTAAAAAGTACACTAACACCCATAAACTACCTATTAACCCCTAAACCGAGGCCCTCCCAAATCGCAAACACTAAAATAAAAATTTTAACCCCTAATCTGCCAAACCGGACATAGCCACCACTATAATAAATATATTAACCCCTAAACCGTCGCACTCCCGCATCGCAAACACTATTTAAATATTATTAATCCCTAATCTGCCGGCCCTAACATCGTGACACCTACCTACATTTATTAACCCCTAATATGTCGCCCCCAACGTCACCGCCACTATAATAAAGTTAGTAACCCCTAAACTTAAGTCTAACCGTAACCCCCCAACTTTAATATAATTTAATTAAATCTAAATAAAATTACTACAATTCACTAAATTATTCCTATTTAAAACTAAATACTTACATATAAAATAAACCCTAAGCTAGCTACAATATAACTATTTGTTACATTGTAGCTAGCTTAGGGTTTATTTTTATTTTACAGGCAACTTTGTATTTATTTTAACTAGGTACAATAGTTATTAAATAGTTATTAACTATTTAATAACTACCTAGTTAAAATAAAGACACATTTACCTGTAAAATAAAACCTAACCTAAGTTACAATTACATCTAACACTACACTACAATTAAATTAATTACCTAAACTAAATACTATTAATTACCATTTTAAAAAAATATCTAAAGTACGAAAAAAACCCAACTAAATTACAAAAAATAATAAACAAATTACAAGATTTTTAAACTAATTACACCTAATCTAATCCCCCTAACAAAATAAAAAATCCCCCCCGAAATAAAAAAAGCCCTACCCTACACTAAATTACAAATAGCCCTTAAAAGGGCCTTTTTGCGGGGCATTGCCCTAAAGTTATCAGCGGAGCGGGTCCATCTTCAAGACATCCAATGCGGATTATCCTCTTCATCCGGAGCCTTCTTCAACAATGACGGTTCCTTTAAGTGACGTCTTTCAAGATGGCGTCCCTTCAATTCCGATTGGCTGATAGAATTCTATCAGCCAATCGGAATTAAGGTAGGAAAAATCCTATTGGCTGATGAAATCAGCCAATAGGATTGAGCTTGCATTCTATTGGTTGATTGGAACAACCAATAGAATGCGAGCTCAATCCTATTGGCTGATTGGATCAGCCAATAGGATTGAACTTCAATCCTATTGGCTGATCCAATCAGCCAATTGGATTTTTCCTACCTTAATTCCCATTGGCTAATAGAATTCTATCAGCTAATCGGAATTGAAGGGACGCCATCTTGGATTACGTCACTTAAAGGAACTGTCATTGTTGAAGAATACTCCGGATGAAGAGGATGCTCCGTGTCGGATGTCTTGAAGATGGAGCCACTCCGTGACGGATGGATGAAGATAGAATATGCCGTCTGGATGAAGACTTCTGACCATCTGGAGGATAACTTCTGCCCGGTTGGATGAAGACTTCTGCCTGTCTGGAGGACCACTTCTGCCCAGTTGGATGAAGACTTCTGCCGTCTGGTAGACCACTTCTGCCCGGTTGGGTGAAGACGTCTCACGGTAGGGTGATCTTCAAGGGGTTAGTGTTATTTTTTGTTAAGGGGGGATTGGGTGGGTTTAGAGTAGGGTTGGTTGTGTGGGTGGTGGGTTTTAATGTTGGGGGGGTATTTGTACATTTTTTTTACAGGTAAAAGAGCTGATTACTTTGGGGCAATGCCCCGCAAAAGGCCCTTTTAAGGGCTATTTGTAATTTAGTGTAGGGTAGGGCTTTTTTTATTTTGGGGTGGGCTTTTTTATTTTGTTAGGGGGATTAGAATAGGTGTAATTAGTTTAAAAACCTTGTAATTATTTTATTATTTTCTGTAATTTAGTGGGGTTTTTTTTTCGTACTTTAGATAATTTTATTTAATTGTAATTAATTGTATTTAATTTAGGTAATTTATCTAATTATAGTGTAGGGTTAGGTATAATTGTAACTTAGGTTAGGTTTTATTTTACAGTTAAATTTGTCTTTATTTTAACTAGGTAGTTATTAAATATTTAATAACTATTTAATAACTATTGTACCTAGTTAAAAAAAATACAAAGTTGCCTGTAAAATAAAAATAAACACTAAGCTAGATACAATGTAACTATTAGTTATATTGTAGCTAGCTTAGGGTTTATTTTATAGGTAAGTATTTAGTTTTAAATATGAATTATTTAGTTAATTTTAGTAATTTTATTTAGATTTATTTAAATTATATTTAAGTTAGGGGGGTTAGGGTTAGACTTAGGTTTAGGGGATAATAACTTTATTATAGTGGTGGCGACGTTGGGGCAGCAGATTAGGGTTAATAAATGTAGTTAGGTTGCAGCGACATTGGGGGCGGCAGATTAGGGGTTAATAAATATAATGAAGGTGTCGGCAATGTTGGGGGCAGCAGATTAGGGGTTCATAAGTATAATGTAGGTGGCGGCAGTGTCCAGAGCAGCAGATTAGGGGTTAATAATATAATGCAGTTGTTGTTGATGTCGGGGGCGGCAGATTAGGGGTTAATAAGTGTAAGATTAGGGGTGCTTAGACTCAGGGTTCATGTTAGGGTGTTAGGTATAGACATAACTTTTATTTCCCTATAGGAATCAATGGGGCTGCGTTAAGAGCTTTACGCTGCTTTTTTGCAGGTGTTAGGTTTTTTTTCAGCCGGCTCTCCTCCATTGATTCCTATGGGGAAATCGTGCATGAGCACAATTTACCTGCTCACCACTAACGTAAGCAGCGCTGGTATTGAGGTGAGATGTGGAGAAAAATTTTGCTCTTCGCTCACTTTGTTGCGGTTAACGCCGGGTTTGTAAAAACCCGTAATAACAGCGCTGTCTGTAAGTGAGCGGTGAGCATAAACTGCTCGTTAGCACTGCACAGCTTCTAACGCAAAACTCGTAATCTAGGTGTTTGTTTGTTATTTTTCGTAATTTAGTGTTTGCTATTTTTAGTTAATTTAGTATTTTTTGTAATTGTAAATTTAATTTTTTTTAGTAGTGTTAGGTTTTTTTTAATGTGTAATTTAATTTATATAATTAATATTTATTTTCATTTTAGTATAATAGTAATGTTAGTTTAATTTATAGTTTAAACTTAGGTTTTTTAAATTTCCCAGGTAAGTTTTTATTTATTTTAAGATAGGGATCTTTTAATTTTAATTTAAAGTTAGGGGGTTGTTAGGTTTAGGGGTTAATAGTTTAATTAATTTTTTGGGGATGTGGGGGGCTGTTGGTTTAGGGGTTAATAGGTTTATTTAGTGGCAGTGATGTGGGAGGCCAGAGGTTTATTGGTTAATAGGTTTATTTAGTGGCAGTGATGTGGGAGGTCAGAGGTTTAGGGGTTAATAACTTTATTTAGCGGTGATGTCTGGGAGCGGCGGAATAGGGGTTAACATTTTTATTATAGCGTGGGCAATGTTGGGGTGCGGGGGAATAGGGGTTAATAACTTTATTATAGTGGTGGCAATGTCGGGGAGCAGCGGAATAAGGGTTAATAACTTTATTTAGGTGTCTGCGATTTCGGGGGCAGCAGATTAGGAGTGTTAAGACTTGGGGTTTATATTAAGGTGTTAAGTTTAAACGTAACTTTGTTTTCCCCATAGACATCAATGGGGTTGTGATACGGAGCTTTTCCTTCCGTGATTGCAGGTGTTAGTTTTTTAGGTCTATGGGGAAAGCGTGCACGAGCACATCAAAGCAGCTCTTGGATTTTGTGCGGTATAGAGCTCTTCGCCACCATATCGCATGCACAAGGCAGCTTTTCAAAAACTTGTAATGGCAGCGCTATGGAGGGTGAAATAACGCAACTTTTGTTGCGCTCGTTTCGCACCCTCTATAGCGCAAAACTTGTAATCTAGGTATATGTTATTTGCATTGTGGGGGGTTGGCGGCTAAGGTATTTGTTAATACTTTGTGCGGGAGGTTAGTTTTTATTTGTTATACTTCGTGCGGGCGGTTACATGTTTTTTACTTATTTCTTGTGGGCGGTTATATGTTTTTTGGTTATTTTGTGCGGTTGCTTGCAGTGCTCCCTCTAAGGCCAGTTTTGTGTGTGGCCCAGCAGTGAAATAGTTAATTAGGTAACCACACCCTGCAATTATCAAACACTGCACAATGCAAATAACAAGGTATGACAAGGTATGGGGGAACACTGGTTGCTTGTTATTTTTTAAGGCTTCGGGTTTGCCTACACTGCATCCAGGTGGATTCCGAAAATGGCAGGGTGGTGAAAGGATTCCAGGTAGATTATTTTGGCTGCCTCGCGCTGCCAACGTTCCTTTGAGGATAGGTGCGCAACTGGCGACGGACGCATTACAAACGCTGTTATAGTATAGATATATATATATATATATTTTAGAAACCTATTTCGGTGTATTCTGTGTATATTTGAATGCAAGGAGATGACATATATTGTAGGAACATACATGTGTTTTGCAATGTTTTATAGAATGATTACATTACGGTATTTAACTTGCATATCATACAAACAATTGTGTCATGGTCCTAGTAATAGTATGTCCCTATGGCATAAAGGGTGGATTACTACGAAATACAAACTAATTGACAATACAGAGGCATGCTAGATATGTGGCACATCGATGTTAGAGCCACAAGATAACGACTGGCAGAATTAGGCTCAAAGATCAAAAACAGAAAAAAAACCAAAATTAGATCATCCTATAAATGCTGATAGATGTGTTGGCATAGCATATAATATATATAGTACATTTGCTATGTAAAAGTTGAGAAAATGAAAACAAATGATATGTTGCTATTTCAACACCAAAAAAAATTGTATGTTGCTATTTCAACCAAAATAAATGACGACAAAAAATGATCAAAAGTTAACAACTAGGAACTAACAAAAATTAGTCAAAGACAAAAGGAGTCAGGCTAATTAGTAAAATTCAGAAATATCAGATGCCAGGTGCCTACAGCCCTAAGACAATTGTACCTATGGCATAGTTAGCAAGAAATTAAACTAAAAATATCCTGTTGTACGGGTCAAAAGACAGGGGGGCCTAGTTATCAAGCCGTCAACCTCAAATACGCTGTAATTCCGCAGCGTATTTGTGGCGAGGCTGATTCGCCTTAGTTATCAAAGGCTAGAGACCGGCAAAAGTAGAATTTTGTGACGTAAACTTCGATCCGCCGGACTCAGTCCGACACAGATCGATTCTTACGTCACTCCAGATGTTCCGCACACAAGTGCGGCACAATCTGACTACTTTTGCTAGTTATAAAAAAACTAGCAGGTACGCTCGGCACTTTTTCGGCCCAGCGTACCTGGTTTTCAAACCGCCACCCTGGACTCGGCGGATCCCATAGGAATCAATGGGAGTCTGACCATAGCGAAAGTACAAGTTCGCTGCTGCCAGATATCCCATTGATTCCTATGGGAGCTGTCTACACCTAACACCCTAACATGTACCCCGAGTCTAAACACCACTAATCTGTCCCCCCTACACCGCCGCAACTAAAGTTATTACCCCCTAAACCGCCGCTCCCGGAGCCCACGCAAGCTACTCTATACATATTAACCCCTAAACTGCCGCTCCCTGACCCCGCCGCAACTATAATAAATGTATTAACCCCTAAACCACCGCTCCCGGAGCCCACCGCCACCTACATTATACCTAGTAACCCCTATCCTGCCCCCCCTATACCGCTGCCCTCTATAATAAAGTTATTAACCCCTATCCTGCCGATCCCGCACCTCGCCGCAACTAAATAAATAGTTTATCCCCTAAACCGCCGCTCCCAGACCCTGCCGCAACCTATATTAAATTTATTAACCCCTAATCTGCCCCCCCTACACCGTCGCCACCTATAATACATTTATTAACCCCTATCCTGCCCCCCACTACACCACCGCCACTGTAATAAATTTATTAACCCCTAAACCTAAGTCTAACACTAACCCTAACATCCCCCTAACTTAAATATTAATTAAATAAATCTAAATAATATTTCTATTATGAACTAAATTAATTCTATTTAAAACTAAATACTTACCTTTAAAATAAACCCTAATATAGCTACAATTTAAATATTATATTGTAGCTATCTTAGGATTTATTTTTATTTCTCTTGTTAAGTGTATCCAGTCCACGGATCATCCATTACTTATGGGATATTAACTCCTCCCCAACAGGAAGTGCAAGAGGATTCACCCAGCAGAGCTGCTATATAGCTCCTCCCCTAACTGCCATTACCAGTCATTCTCTTGCACCCAACAAATAGATAGGATGTGTGAGAGGACTGTGGTGATTATACTTAGTTTCATACCTTCAATCAAAAGTTTGTTATTTTATAATAGCACCGGAGCGTGTTATTCCTTCTCTGGTAGAATTTGAAGAAGAATCTACCTGAGTTTTTCTATGATTTTAGCCGGAGTAGTTAAGATCATATTGCTGTTTCTCGACCATCTGAGGAGAGGTAAACTTCAGATCAGGGGACAGCGGGCAGATTAATCTGCAAAGAGGTATGTAGCAGCTTATTATTTTCTGACAATGGAATTGATGAGAAAATTCTGCCATACCGATATAATGTAAACTCAGCCTTAAATGCAGTAGCAGCAACTGGTATCAGGCTGTCATGTATGTATATTTTACACTTCAGTATTCTGGGGAATGGCACTTCACTGGAATTATACTGTATGCATAAAACTTTAGCCTAATTTGCAGGGACTAGCAACAGGCTTTTTAATAACACTCAATTTATTAATGTTAAACGTTTTTTGCTGGCATGTAAAATCGTTTAATTTTCTGAGGTACTGGGTGAAAAAATGTTTTGGGCACTATTTTTTTCCACTTGGCAGTCGTTTTATTTAATTTATGACAGTTTACTGATCTCTCTCACTGTTATGTGTGAGGGGGAGGGACCTTTTTTGGTGCTTTTGCTACGCATCAAAAAATTCAGTCAGAAGTTTATTGTCTTCCCTGCATGATCCGGTTCATCTCTACAGAACTCAGGGGTCTTCAAAACTTGTTTTGAGGGAGGTAATCACTCACAGCAGAGCTGTGAGATTGTAGTTGACTGTGATAAAAAAAAAAAAAAAAAAAACGTTTATTTCTGTATTTTTTTTTTTAATTTTTTTTTTCTGCTATCAGGGTTAGTTATCCTTTGCTAATGGGAGCAATCCTTTGCTAAAATTGTGTTTTTTACAAAGATTTGATGCTATAACTTTTCAGTTTATTAATTTTCAACTGTCATAACTTTTTCTGTGCTTCTTATAGGCACAGTACGTTTTCATATTATAGTAAATTACTTGAAAAGTATTTCCAATTTGCTAGTTTATTTGCTAGTGTGTTAAACATGTCTGATTCAGAGGAAGATATCTGTGCTATATGTGCTAAAGACAAAGTGGAGCCCAATAGAAATTTATGTACTAACTGTATTGATGCTACTTTAAATAAAAGTCAATCTGTACAAATTGAACATATTTCACCAAACAACGAGGGGAGAGTTATGCCGACTAACTCGCCTCACGTGTCAGTACCTGCATCTCCCGCTCGGGAGATGCGTGATATTGTAGCGCCAAGTACATCTGGGCGGCCATTACAAATCACATTACAGGATATGGCTACTGTTATGACTGAAGTTTTGGCTAAATTACCAGAACTAAGAGGTAAGCGTGATCACTCTGGGGTGAGAACAGAGTGCGCTGATAATATTAGGGCCATGTCAGACACTGCGTCACAATTTGCAGAACATGAGGACGGAGAGCTTCATTCTGCGGGTGACGGTTCTGATCCAAACAAACTGGATTCAGATATTTAAATTTTAAATTTAAGCTGGAAAACCTCCGTGTATTACTAGGGGAGGTGTTAGCGGCTCTGAATGATTGTAACACAGTTGCAATACCAGAGAAAATGTGTAGGTTGGATAAATATTTTGCGGTACCGGCGAGTACTGACATTTTTCCTATACCTAAGAGACTTACTGAAATTGTTACTAAGGAGTGGGATAGACCCGGTGTGCCGTTCTCACCCCCTCCGATATTTAGAAAGATGTTTCCAATAGACGCCACCACACGGGACTTATGGCAAACGGTCCCTAAGGTGGAGGGAGCAGTTTCTACTTTAGCTAAGCGTACCACTATCCCGGTGGAGGATAGCTGTGCCTTTTCAGATCCAATGGATAAAAAGTTAGAGGGTTACCTTAAGAAAATGTTTGTTCAACAAGGTTTTATATTGCAACCTCTTGCATGCATTGCGCCTGTCACGGCTGCAGCAGCATTTTGGTTTGAGTCTCTGGAAGAGACACTTGAATCAGCTCCATTAGATGAGATTACACACAAGCTTAAAGCCCTTAAGTTAGCTAACTCATTTATTTCAGATGCCGTAGTACATTTAACTAAACTTACGGCTAAGAATTCCGGATTCGCCATTCAGGCACGCAGAGCACTGTGGCTAAAATCCTGGTCAGCTGACGTTACTTCTAAATCTAAATTGCTTAATATACCTTTCAAAGGGCAGACCTTATTCGGGCCCGGGTTGAAAGAAATTATCGCTGACATTACAGGAGGTAAAGGCCATGCCCTGCCTCAAGACAGAGCCAAACCTAAGGCTAGACAGTCTAATTTTCGTTCCTTTCGTAATTTCAAAGCAGGAGCAGCATCAACTTCCTCTGCACCAAAACAGGAAGGAGCTGTTGCTCGCTACAGACAAGGCTGGAGACCTAACCAGTCCTGGAACAAGGGCAAGCAGGCCAGGAAACCTGCTGCTGCCCCTAAGACAGCATGAATCGAGGGCCCCCGATCCGGGAACGGATCTAGTGGGGGGCAGACTTTCTCTCTTCGCCCAGGCTTGGGCAAGAGATGTCCAGGATCCCTGGGCATAAGAGATCATATCTCAGGGATACCTTCTAGACTTCAAATTCTCTCCCCCAAGAGGGAGATTTCATCTGTCAAGGTTGTCAACAAACCAAATAAAGAAAGAGGCGTTTCTACGCTGCGTACAAGATCTTTTATTAATGGGAGTGATCCATCCGGTTCCGCGGTCGGAACAAGGACAAGGGTTTTACTCAAATCTGTTTGTGGTTCCCAAAAAAGAGGGAACTTTCAGGCCAATCTTGGATTTAAAGATCCTAAACAAATTCCATCGTTCAAAATGGAAACTATTCGGACAATTTTACCCATGATCCAAAAGGGTCAGTACATGACCACAGTGGATTTAAAGGATGCTTACCTTCACATACCGATTCACAAAGATCATTACCGGTATCTAAGGTTTGCCTTTCTAGACAGGCATTACCAGTTTGTAGCTCTTCCATTCGGATTGGCTACGGCTCCGAGAATCTTCACAAAGGTTCTGTGTGCTCTTCTGGCGGTACTAAGACCGCGAGGAATTGCGGTAGCTCCGTACCTAGACGACATTCTGATACAAGCTTCAAGCTTTCAAACTGCCAAGTCTCATACAAAGTTAGTACTGGCATTTCTAAGGTCGCATGGATGGAAGGTGAACGAAAAGAAGAGTTCTCTCTTTCCACTCACAAGAGTTCCCTTCTTGGGGACTCTTATAGATTCTGTAGAAATGAAGATTTACCTGACAGAAGACAGGTTAACAAAGCTTCAAAATGCATGCCGTGTCCTTCATTCCATTCAAAACCCGTCAGTAGCTCAATGCATGGAGGTGATCGGCTTAATGGTAGCAGCAATGGACATAGTACCCTTTGCACGTCTACATCTCAGACCGCTGCAATTGTGCATGCTAAGTCAGTGGAATGGGGATTACTCAGACTTGTCCCCTACTCTGAATCTGGATCAAGAGACCAGAAATTCTCTTCTATGGTGGCTTTCTCGGCCACATCTGTCCAGGGGGATGCCATTCAGCAGGCCGGACTGGACAATTGTAACAACAGACGCCAGCCTACTAGGTTGGGGCGCTGTCTGGAATTCTCTGAAGGCTCAGGGACAATGGAATCAGGAGGAGAGTCTCCTACCAATAAACATTCTGGAATTGAGAGCAGTTCTCAATGCCCTTCTGGCTTGGCCCCAGTTAACAACTCGGGGGTTCATCAGGTTTCAGTCGGACAACATCACGACTGTAGCTTACATCAACCATCAGGGAGGGACAAGAAGCTCCCTAGCAATGATGGAAGTATCAAAGATAATTCGCTGGGCAGAGTCTCACTCTTGCCACCTGTCAGCAATCCACATCCCGGGAGTGGAGAACTGGGAGGCGGATTTCTTAAGTCGTCAGACTTTTCATCCGGGGGAGTGGGAACTTCATCCGGAGGTCTTTGCCCAAATACTTCGACGTTGGGGCAAACCAGAGATAGATCTCATGGCGTCTCGACAGAACGCCAAGCTTCCTCGTTACGGGTCCAGATCCAGGGATCCGGGAGCGGTTCTGATAGATGCTTTGACAGCACCTTGGACCTTCGGGATGGCTTATGTGTTTCCACCCTTCCCGATGCTTCCTCGATTGATTGCCAGAATCAAACAGGAGAGAGCATCAGTGATTCTAATAACGCCTGCATGGCCACGCAGGACTTGGTATGCAGATCTAGTGGACATGTCATCCTGTCCACCTTGGTCGCTACCTCTGAAACAGGACCTTCTGATCCAGGGTCCCTTCAAACATCAAAATCTAATTTCTCTGAAGCTGACTGCTTGGAAATTGAACGCTTGATTTTATCAAAACGTGGTTTTTCTGAGTCAGTTATTGATACCTTAATACAGGCTAGGAAGCCTGTTACCAGAAAGATTTACCATAAGATATGGCGCAAATACTTATATTGGTGCGAATCCAAGAGTTACTCATGGAGTAAGGTTAGGATTCCGAGGATATTGTCTTTTCTACAAGAAGGTTTAGAAAAGGGTTTATCCGCTAGTTCCTTAAAGGGACAGATTTCAGCTCTGTCCATTCTTTTACACAAACGTCTGTCAGAATTTCCGGACGTTCAAGCTTTTTGTCAGGCTTTAGCTAGGATCAAGCCTGTGTTTAAAACTGTTGCTCCACCATGGAGTTTGAACTTAGTTCTTAATGTTTTACAGGGGGTTCCGTTTGAACCCCTTCATTCCATTGATATCAAGTTGTTATCTTGGAAAGTTCTGTTTTTAATGGCAATTTCCTCGGATCGAAGAGTCTCTGAGTTATCTGCCTTACATTGTGATTCTCCTTATCTGATTTTTCATTCAGACAAGGTAGTTCTGCGTACTAAACCTGGGTTCCTACCTAAGGTGGTCACTAACAGGAATATCAATCAAGAGATTGTGGTTACATCTTTGTGTCCTAATCCTTCTTCGAAAAAGGAACGTCTGCTACACAATCTAGATGTAGTCCGTGCCCTGAAATTTTATCTACAGGCAACTAAGGATTTTCGACAAACGTCTTCCCTATTTGTCGTTTATTCTGGTCAGAGGAGAGGTCAAAAAGCTTCGGCTACCTCTCTCTCCTTTTGGCTTCGTAGCATAATACGGTTAGCCTATGAGACTGCTGGAAAGCAGCCTCCTGAAAGAATTACAGCACATTCTACTAGAGCTGTGGCTTCCACTTGGGCCTTTAAGAATGAGGCTTCTGTTGAACAGATTTGCAAGGCTACAACTTGGTCTTCTCTTCATACTTTTTCCAAATTTTCCAAATTTGACACTTTTGCTTCTTCGGAGGCTGTTTTTGGGAGAAAGGTTCATCAGGCAGTGGTTCCTTCCGTATAAAGAGCCTGCCTGTCCCTCCCGTCATCCGTGTACTTTAGCTTTGGTATTGGTATCCCATAAGTAATGGATGATCCGTGGACTGGATACACTTAACAAGAGAAAACATAATTTATGCTTACCTGATAAATTTATTTCTCTTGTAGTGTATCCAGTCCATGGCCCGTCCTGTCACTTTAAGGCAGGTAATTTTTCCATTAAACTACAGTCACCACTGTACCTTATGGTTTTCCTTTCTCTGCATGTTTTTGGTCGAATGACTGGTAATGGCAGTTAGGGGAGGAGCTATATAGCAGCTCTGCTGGGTGAATCCTCTTGCACTTCCTGTTGGGGAGGAGTTAATATCCCATAAGTAATGGATGATCCATGGACTGGATACACTACAAGAGAAATAAATTTATCAGGTAAGCATAAATTATGTTTTTACAGGCATCTTTCAATTTATTTTAACTAGGTACAATAGCTATTAAATAGTTATTAACTATTTAATAGCTTAGGCAACAAACATCAAAGGTACAGAGGAGATCTGATACAACTTGGTGCTTCACAAAAACTTTTCTTTATTCCATTTAAAACATCAACTTCCAATGTAAACATGCAACGAACACACTCAAGCAAAGTGCATAGATACAGAATGGTGGCCACTAATGCTGCTGACGCATTTCGGCTACCTGTGCCGTAGTCATAGCATGACCAGTGACCCTCATACCCAGCTTTAAAAAGGTGTTGCTTGTATCTCATTGGTTAAGAACACAAGCACACCTCCTGTATGAGAGGCTTTGATTATGCCTCTTTTTTGCGTGCACAATAATAATGGCAAAGTCACATGAGGATATATGTGAGAATCGGAACTATCGTAAATGCAATAATATATTACAGAAAAACCATGCATCTATATATATATATATATATATATATATATATATCTAGGAAAGGGGGTGGTAGGTAGTTGCGCCAAAATATGAGCAGAAGTTGTTGTGCAATAAAATGCTCTATGAAAATGTCCAATGCCTGCTGCTATTAGTGGTGTCTCATTCCTCCTTGGTGAGACTGGAATTGGGAAAAAAGTTGAATAGGGTATGTTCTAATAGCGCTTGCAGAAGATGTTCCTCATGAGCAAGTGGAGGGGAGAGAAACAAAAATGGGAATGTCCCCAGATGAGTGTTGAATGATTAGAGATCAAAATAAGTGATATTAAATGCTTACCTGTTAGATCACAGGGATCAGCGATCAGCGACGAATAGATGCTAGTGGTGTGTGTAAACAATAGACACAAATACCACATATGATGGAAAATATATATGAGAAGGTGTGTATAGAGGTAATATTAATGTAATTATAGATATTTAGAACCGGGAGGCAAACAATTAGTTACCGTGGAACCGGAGTGTACTTGTGGGATTCTCCTGTTCTTACCACACTGTAATTTTGGACAGAGGGTAAAAGTGAAGGAAGTTCCTATTTAATATGAGCTGATATCCAGAAATAAAATATATAAAAAATATACATGAGCCAAAAAATAAATATATTAAAAACAAATTTTATTATTATTGATAAACAATAGAAATGTAAAAATGTAAAAATGTATAAAAAGTAATACTGGTGTAGTGGATATGATACGAGAGACTGTTTGCAAAAGGGGTACAACCGTAAACGGTAAAGGTGTAAAAGTGTAAAAATATAATAAAAGTGTAAGTAGCCAAATGGCACGACAAAATATATATTGGGAGCGTGCAGATGGCAATTTACTTACTTTTGAGTAGTGGTGTGCAGTATTAGCGCTGCTGGTTTCCAAAGAAACAAAAATAGCTGAGAGGGATATCGCTGCACGGAGCAGCTAGTGAACAACCTCAGCGGGTAATCGGAATTCCGGATGTGACGTCACGAACATGCGTCACGTGCCTTACGCGTTTCGTGAGCGTATCAGCTCACTTCATCAGAGGTTGGTTACCATTTTTCGTTTGTCCACAACAAAAACTCTGATTCACTACACTGGACAATAATAAAACATATCCTCCCCCCACAAAGAGGAGGGGATAGAGACTCACTATTAGCGAGGGAGGAAGTATTCTGGATCCTCAAGTTAAAAACCAGAAAGCCATATGGATTAAACAGTGAGTTTGATCTCATTAATTTCTGGCACTAAATTCTGGCATTGAGAGTAGTGTCCCAGTTCTTCCCTACCCTGTCACATACCTCTTTTGGCCTATACATATATACACATTAATATAACATCTATTGATATCATCCTTTGAAAATATGATAAAATATGATAACATAGTGTTTTATTATAAACCCGTTTTATCTATGCACTTATCTGGTTTTTGGTGCTATTAGTCACTAGACACTTTATTGGCTACATATGGATTGTATCTAATTGATACACTTTACAAATGTTTCAAGTTATAATATCTATTATGATGTATAACTCTCTATTTATGTATACGGATATATATATATATAGATGCATGGTTTTTCTGTAATATATTATTGCATTTAAGATAGTTCCGATTCTCACATATATCCTCATGTGACTTTGCCATTATTATTGTGCACACAAAAAAGAGGCATAATCAAAGCCTCTCATACAGGAGGTGTGCTTGTGTTCTTAACCAATGAGATACAAGCAACACCTTTTTAAAGCTGGGTATGAGGGTCACTGGTCATGCTATGACTACGGCACAGGTAGCCGAAACGCGTCAGCAGCATTAGTGGCCACCATCCTGTATCTATGCACTTTGCTGGAGTGTGTTTGTTGCATGTTTACGTTGGAAGTTGCTGTTTTAAATGGAATAAAGAAAAGTTTTTGTGAAGCACCAAGTTGTATCGGATCTCCTCTGTACCTTTGATGTTTGTTGCCTACTCTAAGCCAATGAGGATACCGTTCACGGTCTCCAGACCAAGCCCTCTCACCCGCCCAATTGGATTGCACAGGGGACCTACACTGTGACGTCAGACGCCGACTAGAAGCAGTTGCACGGTCTCACTGAAGTCGAGGATACCTGCATGCTTGAACAGGGGAGCAGTTAGAGGTATTGTATACTCCACCAATGGGTGGTACTGCTTCCCCAGGACCGAGCGCAGACATGGACTCGTGAGTAACACCGGTGCCAGAACCGCTCTCTTCATTATTTGTATTTATGCACCTGTTGTTTAGGGTGAGAGGTGAAGCTTTATCCTAATACACACACGGAAGGGAGAAAATAACTTTGTTTCTCTTATTTAATAGCTTGCCTAGCTAAAATAAAGAGAAATTTATCTTAAAATAAATCCAATCAGCCAATCAGATTGAGCTCGCATTCTATTGGCTGATCGGAACAGCCAATAGAATGCGAGCTCAATCTGATTGGCTGATTGGATCAGCCAATCGGATTGAACTTGAATATGATTGGCTGATTCAATCAGCAAATCAGATTTTTCCTACCTTAATTCCGATTGGCTGATAGAATCCTATCAGCCAATCGGAATTGAAGGGACGCCATCTTGGATGACGTCCCTTAAAGGAGCCTTCATTCGTCGGTAGTCCGTCGGTAAAGAAGGATGTTCCGCGTCGGCGGGATGAAGATTGAAGACCCCGCTTGGAAGATGACATCGCCCGGATAGAAGACTTCTTCAGCGCCTCTTGGAAGATGACATCGCCCGGATGGAAGACTTCTTCAGCGCCGACTGGAGGATCACTTCATCGGATGGAAGATTTCTTCAGCGCCCCTTGGAGGATAACTTCTGCCGCTCCGGATCTCCTCTTCGATTCCATCGCTGCTCGGCTGAGTGAAGACGACTCAAGGTAGGATGATCTTCAGGGGATTAGTGTTAGGTTATTTTAAGGGGGGTTTGGGTTAGATTAGGGGTATGTGGGTGGTCGGTTTGTATTTTTCTTTTACAGGCAAAAGAGTTGAATTCTTTAGGGCATGCCCCACAAAAGGCCCTTTTAAGGGCTGGTAAGGTAAAAGAGCTTTGAACTTTTTAAATTTAGAATAGGGTAGGGCATTTTTTTATTTTGGGGGGTTGTTATTTTATTAGGGGGCTTAGATTAGGTGTAAGTAGCTTAAAATTGTTGTAATATTTTTTTAAATGTTTGTAACTTATTTTTTTTATTTTTTGTAACTTAGCTTTTTTAATTTTTTTGTACTTTAGTTAGTTTATGTAATTGTATTTAATTGTAGTTATTTGTAGTTAATTTATTTAATTAATTTAATGATAGTGTAGTGTTAGGTTTAATTGTAACTTAGGTTAGAATTTATTTTACAGGTAATTTTGTATTTCTTTTAGCTCGGTAGTTATTAAATAGTTAATAAATATTTAATAACTATTCTAACTAGCTAAAATAAATACAAAGTTACCAGTAAAATAAATGTAAATCCTAAGATAGCTACAATGTAATTATTAATTACATTGTAGCTATCTTAGGGTTTATTTTACAGGTAAGTATTTAGTTTTAAATAGGAATAATTTATTTAAGTATAGTGTAGTGTTAGGTGTAATTGTAACTTTGGTTAGTTTTTATTTTACAGGTTAATTTCTCTTTATTTTAGCTAGGTAAGCTATTAAATAGTTAATAACTATTTAATAGCTATTGTACCTAGTTAAAATAAATTGAAAGTTACCTGTAAAATAAAAATAAATCCTAAAATAGCTACAATATAATTATTATTTATATTGTAGCTATATTAGGGTTTATTTTAAAGGTAAGTATTTAGTTTTAAATAGGATTAATTTAGTTCGTAATAGAAATATTATTTAGATTTATTTAATTAATATTTAAGTTAGGGGGTGTTAGGGTTAGTGTTAGACTTAGGTTTAGGGGTTAATCATTTTATTACAGTGGCGGCGGTGTAGTGGGGGGCAGGATAGGGGTTAATAAATTTATTATAGGTAGCGACGGTGTAGGGGAGCAGAATAGGGGTTAATAAATTTAATATAGGTTGCGGCGGGGTCAGGGAGCAGCGGTTTAGGGGTTAAACTATTTAGTTGCGGCGAGGTGCGGGATCAGCAGGATAGGGGTTAATAACTTTATTATAGAGGGCAAAGGTATAGGGGGGGCAGGATAGGGGTTACTAGGTATAATGTAGGTGGCAGCGGTGTCCGGGAGCGGCGGTTTAGGGGTTAATACATGTATAAGAGTTGTGGCGGGGTCTAGGAGCAGCGGTTTAGGGGTTAATACATTTATAAGAGTTGCGGCGGGGTCTAGGAGTGGCAGTTTAGGGGTTAGTAACTTTATTTAGTTGCGGGAGGCTCCGGGGGTGCCGGTATAGGGGGTAGAACAGTGTAGTTAGTGTGAGTGCTTAGTGACAGGCTAGCAAGAAAGCTGTAAAAAAGCCGAAGAGCAGCGAGATCGGATGAGTGATAACTCTCACAGTCCGCTGCTCATCGCCCCGTACTTGGTGCGCTGCTTTTTGACAGCTTTTTTGATAACTTAGGCAAATTTTTGCAGGTCCGCGGCGGCGATGTGAGGCGGGCGTATTGGGCCGGCGAAGGCAGGAAAAGTAGACACGTTGATAACTACCCCCCAGGATCTCTTAGGTATAGATCCTATGTATATCTATGGACCAAATGTGAAAGTTGAAAAAATGGAAAATAAAAATTGTTGCTATTTCAACACCAAAAATAAACATTTAATTTGATGTTGCTATTTCAACACCAAAAATAAATGCCGATAAACAATGATCAAAAGTTAGCAACTAAGACCTAACAAAAATTAGCCACAAACAAAATGAGTTAGGCTAATTATTCAAACATAACAGATGTCAGTTGCCTACAGCCCTAAGGCACTTGTATCTATGGCATAGTTAGCAAGAAATAAAACTTGAAGTATGCTGTTGTACGGGCCAAAAGACAGGATCTCACAGGTATAGATCCTATGTATATCTATGGATCAACTGATGGTCCATTGTATCCAAGACAATATTAAGGACTCAACTATCTATACATTACGCTAATACTGTACAACAAAATATGGCAGTGGGTTGAACATATTGTAATAATGTTCCAACCTAATTGTTTAAGGCCTAGACAACTAGTTTACAGAAAGCAATGCCAATCGATACTTGCGTTTAGTCCCCTAGGCTGTACAGTGTACAACTTATGTATCCAGCGAGCCTCAACTTGCAATAAATGTTTATTTCTATCACCACCACGAATCAGTGATGGAACGTGATCAATCAGCTGAAATCTTAAGTCTTTTACCATATGTCCTTTATATGCAAAATATCTTGCCACAGGTTGGTCACTGTCTCCTTTTTCTATGTCAGAAAACAGTCCTCCCTTGTATACAGCGCACAATGCTCATATTAAAGTGTAATGTTTACAGACCAATTCATGCACGGCTCCTACTCAAAGTAAATCAAGGGTCAACCAAAAATAGACTTACTGCTATATCTTCTTTTTTCTTAATAGCCTTGGGCTACCCTCCAGTCCAGTCCTTAATGATCCAATGAAATTACCTGCTCCTCCTTGCAAGACACGTTTGCCAACAGTTGCTCCACGCTGTAACTCAGCTCCACCCGCTGTTCCCAGAAAAAACACATCCACTGGAAACCGCTAAAGGGACTCCTCAATCCTCCATCCAATACAAAAAACAAATTGCGAGGTAGCAGATGTAAAAAGTTAAAAATTAACTTTTATTTTGTATATTAAAATGGCATACAAACAGGGTCAAGAGGTCAGTGCAGCACCAGTCTTTTTCTATGGCCGTATGGATGGCACTCCGATGGTTCGCCATCCTCTTTATGTTGTCCGAGGTCTTGCCCACATAGAACAGTCCACCAATACAGCTCAACATATAAACCACATATGGAGCTGTGCATTTTTAGTAGTGTTTTATAGGATAACTTTTATTGGTATGTGGGTGTCTGAAACTGGTCCCTTAAACCATGGAGTGACAGGTGACACAGCTGGGTCATCTGTACGACCCTTTCTTGGTGGATTTGAGCCAAGTCTGTTTTGTATAGCATTGTTGTGGGTCTGTTAGCACTAGTAGGTCACGTACGCTCTTCCCACATTTAAAACCTACCCTTGGTGGGGGGGGCGGAGCTAGCCAGCCTAGAAGATGGCCGCGGCATGAATTAGCTCCAGCTACCAAACTGGCTAAGAACCGGGAAAAAGAATATCCACCACACCAGTCGGAGTAAGAATAAGTGGGGTACTATATCAAGAGACCGGCGGCTTTGCTCCGGTGACCCCAGGAGAGCGACAGACACCTCGGTCAGCTGATATACTGCAAGACTTTCACGGCGGAGACGGGCAGAGCCGCCCGTTACTAACCGTTAGCTAGACCCGAAAACCAGCTGGTCCGCAGCGGCTCGGACACAACAAGGTTTCAACAGATGAGGTGAGAGGCTGGAGGGCAAGTGGGGGTCAGTTCCTCAAAAAAAAATCTAACACCTCATACATCTTAAGGGACTCAGTGTAACGGCCACCACGTGGCTATACGGAGGTGGGGGAAAAAAACGCCTAATGCTTACTTGAAAATGAGACTCTGCTAAATAATTCTACAACACAGGTCCCTTGTTCTTTATAAAATCTATCAGTGGGGGCTATGTGAAAGAAAAGTTTGCTGTCATCATAGGCCTTGAGGACAATATATAACATGTATAAAGCCCTGCCTAGGCCTCACTCCTCCATCACATACTAATATGGCGCTGGCACACAGCTTTCATGCTGATCGAACTCAGGATTTAAAGCCACACAAAGGGACTGTATGAACTTTAATAATTGCTGCCAATATTAAAAGCCTCACAATACAGTCACCTCCTTTATCACGCAGATACGCACTTATAATTTTTAGCGCCAGGGATATTTGACTGCTTGCTCCTCTAAGATGTCACCAAAAAAGCATTCTAAAAAAGGCAATGGCGTGAAGCCCAAAAGCAATAAAACACCTTCGGTAAATAATTTTTTCAAAACTATTGAGCCTAAATTGTCAGTTAATGCAGCCACAGAGGATCAGGATTTTGCAGAGGCATCTTCCTCTTCTGAATCTGATACAGATACCATAGCTGACGCCATTACTGTGCCTAAAGCTTTCTTTGAGTCTATACCATCTAAGAAGGACTTTTCCAACCTAATATCTCAAGTCAGGGATTGCATTAAAGAAGAAATCAGTGATCTAAAAAAAGAAATCTTGGACATAGGGCACAGGGTGGAAGCTGTTGAAAACATCCAGGACTCTCATGCCTCAGCAATCACAGACTTGCATAATATCATCAGGGGACAAGGCTCCACAATACAAGAGTTAGAAGATAAGGTTGATGATGCAGAAAATAGATCCAGAAGACACAATATAAGGATCAGGGACATCCCAGAGACTATTTCTCAATCAGATTTAGATCATTATCTGCAGGATTTGTACAACTTTCTCAAAAAAACTGAA
Source organism: Bombina bombina (assembly GCF_027579735.1). Lineage (NCBI taxonomy): Eukaryota > Metazoa > Chordata > Amphibia > Anura > Bombinatoridae > Bombina > Bombina bombina. The sequence continues at coordinate 911,690,638 of NC_069501.1, read as the reverse complement.
ACACCACTTAAAGTTGAAATTGATAGAGTACACAGAGCCCTAAGACCAAAGCCAACAGATTCACAACCTACCAGGGACGTAATAGCACGCATTACGAATTACCAAGTCAAAGAGGAGATAATGAAGCTTGCCAGAGAACATCAGCCTATTAAATTTGAGAATGTGGATCTTCAAATATTCGCAGATCTAGCCCAAAGAACTCTAACCAAAAGAAGGGATCTTAAACCTCTAACCTCAACACTAAGAAAACAGAACATTCCATATAGATGGGGCTTCCCATTCCAACTAATTATTGTCTACAAGGGCCGACGCTTCATCTGCCTATCTCAAAGTGACATTCCTAAAATATGCAAGGAACTGGACATCACACCGCCAGACATGTCTGGTAATCAATTGTCCTCCAAAGATCAGATGGCGAGCTTAGATATCACTCCCTTACCACAGAGGAAAGAATGGCAACAAACAGCACAGAGGAAGACAAGAAGAAACGCAGGGGCTGGCCCCATTGCTATCTCTGGCCCAGAGTGATGACTTATCATTGGACTCACTAATCTATCCAGTGGAGCCTATGCTCTGACTTATCCTTTTGTTCCCCCCCCCACTTGTTAAGGGGGATCTGCTGATGATCTAGTGGTAATATACCTATGTTTCTGTTAGTAGTTAACTCACCAAATTTAAAGGTAAAAAGGTTAGGCTAATAAAAGACCTTGTTTATGTAGAAAATAGTTATAGTTATTCTTTGTACAGTTCTAGTTCTAGATTAACTCTCACACTCAACAACTGACTGTTAATATATTCTTAGCCAGTTGGGATATAATCCTACTTTCCAGAATTTTGTATTTTGGATTGTCATGTCCCTCTCTTTTTGAGAGGAATGTTATTTGCTATGTGTTTGTTTTGTATTTGTATGTTTGCTTGTTTTGTTTGTTTTTATGTAATTACAGGACTGATCACCTAGGACCCACCTCGAGGAGGCATAGACACACACGCAGATACAGGAGGGGAAGATATATAATATATGGCTAGTGGGACTACACTACACTCTCAGGTATTGAACATCATCACACAAAATACTAAGGGTTTAAACTGCCGTAAAAAACGTAGACTAGCTCTCTTAGATTTGCACAGGAAGGGAGGCCAGATAATCATGCTCCAGGAGACCCATTTTAAATCCAAACATACCCCTAATTTTCTCTCATCACACTACCCTCAGCATTTTCACTGCACTCATCCCTCAAAAAAAAAAATCAATGGAGTTTGCATTTTAATACATAGATCTATACCATTTACCAAAACCCATATTGAAAAGGATAAGGAGGGAAGATTTTTATGCCTCACAGGCCTTTTATATGGCAAACCCGTAACCCTAGTGAACTTTTATGCACCAAATAGGAATCAACATAGGTTCATTATGACAATTACTGACAGTATCCTGCAACACTCCAGAGGTCCCTTGGTGACCGCTGGTGATTTAAATGTCCCTCTCGACCCTGCTCTTGACTGCACAAATCCTGACACCAGAATTAAAACTCCACATCTAGAATCCATTTGGCAAAATCTAAAGTTATTAGGACTCCATGATTCATGGAGGTACTTAAATGAACAAAAAAAAGACTTTACCTTTTTTTTCTAACCCTCAGAAAAGTTACTCTAGACTAGACTATATTTTCGTGGACCATTTAGCACTCTCTTTCATAAAAGAAGCAACAATAATACACTCCACATGGTCAGACCACTCCTTGGTTAGCTGTAGGTTAGCTTGGCCCTCAGCCCCTCTCCACACTTACCAGTGGAGACTAGACGAATCCTTACTCAAGGGGAAAAAGCGGATTAGTGACTTGTCTAAGATAATTAAATCGTACTTTTCAATAAATAATACCCCAGACATCAACCACAAAATTCTCTGGGAAGCTCACAAATGCACCATTAGGGGTGAATTCCTCAAATTGAAGGCCCAATTAATAAAACAGAACAGGGAAACACACACAAAGCTAGCTAAAGAGATATCAGAATTAGACCTCCTACACAAAAAATCCCCAGGAGACACTCAAATTTTTGAAAATTTGAAAGCTAAAAGAAATCAATTTAATGCTGCCTTGCAGATCCACACCCAGCAACAGGTACTATCTCTTGATCAAACTTTCTACCGAGAGGGTAATAAATCTGGAAGATGGCTAGCTAGGGCTCTTAAAAAACAGCAGCGAGCTACATATATTCACTCTATCCAAAATACAGCGGGCAAAAGTAAAGAAGATACCATGTCCATTGCATCTGAATTTAAGACATTTTATCATAAGCTGTACAATTTATTTCCCAATAGAGATGCTGACTCTCACTCTTCCAAATGCCGCCAGTATCTAGACCAAGTCATATTGCCACAAATAAAATCAGAACAGAAAGCAGCCCTAAGCCAGCCCAGCCCATCTCCATCAAAGAGGTATTGGACGTTATAAAGCTATTAAAACTCAATAAAGCTCCAGGTCCAGATGGCTTTACGGGCCTTTATTATAAAACTTTTGCGAAGATTTTGGCGCCATACTTAGTTAATCTCTAATTCAATATTACCCTCCTCTCCCTTCCCAGACTCTATGCTCCAGGCCAATATTACGGTTTTGGAAAAACCTGGGAAAACCCCAGATAAACCAGCCAATTTCCGCCCAATATCCCTCCTTAACATTGACTTAAAAGTCTACGCCAAAGACCAGGCGGGCTTTGTACCTAACAGGGAGGCCAAGGACAATACTGTCAAAGTTCTTAACCTAATTGAATACGTAGTCAAAACAAAATTTTCTTCCATATTTCTCTCGACTGACGCCGAAAAGGCATTTGACAGACTTGACTGGACGTACCTTGACTGGACACTATGACGATTTGGTTTCCCCATCCCCTTTATACAGAAAATCCTAGCACTATACTCTAACCCTACGGCCCAGGTAAAAGTAAATGGCACTTTGTCAGAGCCATTCCAAATAAGAAATGGGTCTAGACAGGGATGTCCCTTATCCCCTTTGTTGTTTATTTTATCGATGGAACCACTGGCCACTAGGCTTAGAGCAAACCCTAAGGTACAGGGTATTGACATAGGAGCAAGATAGCACAAGCTAGCAATATTTGCAGATGACCTGCTTTTAACCCTGTCAGACTCATTAAACTCCATCTCCCACGCAATCCAGGAGATATCCATATTTGGGGATGTCTCTAACTTCCTAGCTAACTTGTCAAAATCAGAGTTCTTACCGGTGAATATTTCCCCTCAAACCCTGGAATCCATCAGATCTAGTTGTCCTCTGAAAGTTCAACCAAAATGCTTAAAATACCTAGGTATATTTCTTTCCCCTGAGTTACAACAAACACGCTTACTTAACTATGGGGGGCTGATCAGTGAATTTTCGTCATTAACGTCCTCCTGGTCTCTAAAGAACATTTCCTGGTTAGGGCGTATCCAAGCTGCAAAAATGGTACTTTTACCCAAAGTTTTGTATATTTTGCAGACGGTCCCCATACACAATATATCAAAGGACTTAGATGTCCTACAGAAAATCATTAACAACTATGTGTGGGGTCAAAAGATTCCTCATATCAATAAGAGTACAGTTTTCAGGTTCTCAGATAGGGGGGGATTGGGAATCTCTCACCTTCATTCGTATAAACTAGCAGTCTCTCTCCAGAGAGTAGCAGAGTGGTGCAGTTTCAATGAAACAAATTCTAAAAGTTGGGTGCAAGTAGAAAACTTTCTGGCAGCGGAAGAGAACTTGGGTAGCTGTTGTTGGGATATCCCATCATTAAAGCAATCGGTTATCTCCAAACTATCCACCACAAACAAAACTTGGAAAGATTGGCGATACATACTTAAAACTTACAAAAATATCTCTACCAAATTTTCACCCCTCACGAAATTACTGCTAAATACAGACTTCCCTCCAGGTCTCAATGAACATATACATATTGATAACACCCCTATCTCTAGAATCCCCATCTTCATGATCACAGAAAAAGGCAAGTTAAAAACTAAACAACAACTCAATGATTTGGGAATACCATTTTTCTCCTCCTGGTTTCGATACCATCAAACCAGACATTTTATATACTCACACAGAAATAAGTCAGATTTTATTAGACAGCCAACGCAATTTGAACAGGCTTGCATGTCTGGTGGGAAATCCCTGAAGTCCATATCTACTCTATATAAAATAGTCATAAATAATAGGTTTCCCAACCTTCCAACTTATACAAAAAGCTGGGACAAGGAAATGGGAACTAATACTTCACCCAAAGCTTGGTACCGTAGATTCAGAAGCTTACCAAAGTCTGCCCATTCTTCCAAAGCCAAAGAAACTAATATCAAAATATTCATGAGGTGGTATCTAACCCCTGCAAAAATAAATTATATATTCCAAAAATGCTCCAACATATGCTGGAGATGCGGGGACCAGATTGGTAATATGAGCCATATCTGGTGGAAATGTGATCCTATAAATGTTTTTTGGGGAAAAATCTTTGTAGAAATTAACGCGGTATTACACACACAACTGATCCCAAACCTAGAAATAATTTATCTATCCGAAATTCCTCAAATCTCATGCAAGAATAGAAGGCAATTATTGCTAATAATGATCAATGTAGCTAAACAAATGATACCTAGAAACTGGAAGACACCTACAATCCCAAATATTAATGAGTGGTCTACATTGGTAGATGCAGACTTGAAAGATTTTACTACCTTAAAGGTGGAAAAATGGACTTATATGAGGACATGTTATTTCTGTGGGAATCATATAAATATAGATTAAGAAATAACTCATAAAGTTCTTGTTTACGTTATCAGATAGGGAGCTGGACGAGGGGGTCCTGGGTGTTCATGAGCTAGGGTCATAATCCTGTCTTACCGTCCTGATTTGAACATGTTTTAAGTGACTTAATGTTAGAAATGCTGTATAATAATTTACATCCATTTTGGTCCTGTATTCATAAATGTTTATGATGTCCTGTTTGTCTGAAATTGAAAATAAATAAAAACATATTTAAAAAAAAAAAAAAACCTACCCTTGGTGGTCTGTGTTCCTGGTATGTCAGTGATGGATCACTCTGTATAATGTGCATTCTTGAGTCAATATCTTACCCATATTCCTTAGCTGCGGTGTATAGGTGGTAATAAAGTTCATCCTCTTTCTGTCATCCTGCACTTTAATTGTTGTCATGAGGTCCTTTTGTGTCACCTGTGTGGCCCCCATTTTGGCTGTTAGTGTGTCCTCATTCCTATAGCCTCTTGCTGCAAATTTTTCTTCCATTCTCTGTATCTGTACCATTTTCTGCTGGTCAGAGGAATTGTTTCTCACCTCCCTTAGCATCTGTGATCTCGGTATTATTTTCACCAGTGATCTTGGGTGGCTGCTATTAGCATGCAGTTTGAGTTCCTGTCAGTCTCCTTATAGAAAAAAATAGTACCAAGTCGGCCATCATCCTTGAAGATCCGTAGATTGAGAAAACGATAGAAGTCTTGCTGAAAGAAATATTTACTTTGGTAGGACAGTCTGAGTTATTAAAGGTCGTCACCCACTCATTTAATGACATTTCATCACTTTTCTATATAAGTAAGATGTAATTGATGTACCAACAGTAGAAGGTGATGCTTGGATATGTATAGACTTGCATTATATTCTCCTCCACATGTTCCATGTATAAATTGGCAAATGAGGGTGCCATATTTGAGCCCATGGCCATCCCTGTGAGTTGCAAGTAGAATACGTTCTCAAATCTGAAATAGTTGTTACTGAGACAACACATCAGCAGTTGTTGGATGAATTAAGCCGGTGGTCCCACATATTGGTATTTCTGTAAAAATGTCAAGATCATCTTTATCCCTTCTTCCTGAGAAATTACAGTATAAAGACTGTTAACATCCATGCAAACCAGTAGGTTCTCTGGCGCTCTCTGTCAGTTCTGTCAATGTTTCTACCAAAGTCCAGGAGTCTTTTAAATAGGAGGTCATGTTGGTAACCATGGGTTGCAGAATATGATCCAAAAAAATGATTAGAGTTTATAACAGTGAACCTCTGGCTGATACAATTGGATGACCCGGGGGTGATTGTAAATCTTTATGAATTTTTGGTAAAGTATACATGTGTCAGGATATTCACCTGAATTGCTGAATTTCCTAATTCCTGTAGGAAGAAATATTTATCCTTTAGTTGAATCCAACTGTAGTAGAATATAAATTAACTAATAAGGATTTCTATGAGTTTTGTTTAATAGGTGTGTAGAAGATTTATTCCTAAATAATAGGTGGCAACATATGAAAACTTGTTCATAATTAGAAATAAACCTTGCATTGATATATGGTGGAAATCTACACAAGTAAATCTATAGTCAGGAGGATGGCAGCTTATGACAGAGATACTAAGTGTAGGACACCAATATAAAAGATACAGAGAAATGCAGCACAATATTAGTAAAGATTGTTAACAAGTTATAGTTTAGGTACCAGGTAATTATTAACATTAGAGAGGAGTATTTAGGTAAGAATTCTTACTATTTAGTGGAAGTCCAGATACTCTGTAACAGGAGGAGATCCTTTGGAGTTGAGACAGTCTGTGTGCAGCTCCGGCGTGTGACGTCACACCTGCAGTGTTACCGAAACCGGAAGTGTGAAACTGTCAGCTCTGGGAGAGCAGGAGTTTCAGGGAGACAGATTGATCCTTAGAAATTACTCCAATGAGATGGTAAGTGAGAGCGGATGCTCAAAAGGTGTTAGCTGGTGAGAGAGGTGAGGTCTGCAGAACAGAGATACCAGAATATGCAGGAGCTGGATAATTCTGAGCTAGTAGAACAAAATAATCAAGCAACTATTAGACTGTGGGAGGAACTTTTATACCTGATGATAGACACCTCCTATTAAAGGGAAAGCAAGGATAGGTGAAAGCATGACAACATGATGGGTCTTACTGGATGTGTCACCATTAGCCAATCACTGATGTGTGTGTCAATCCATACGCTCAAGAGTGCATCATTTACGATTGTATCAATCTGTTTCAACTGTAGCGTAGGATCACCTGGTAACCGTTTGTACGTGTTGGCGTCTCTTAATTGTCTCAGTATTTCTGTTCTGTAGTCCTGGTAGCTCTGTATTACCACTGCACCCCCCTTGTCAGAAGGGCAGATCAATATATTAGCATTTTTAGACAGTGTGGTGATAGCTTCACGTTCCTCTTTGGTCATATTGTGTTTAAACGGAGTTGATTTGTTACGTTCGCACAGTTGTTGAGTCAGTCTGGTGTATATTCGAATACTTGGATTGGTGATCGCCGGGTCAAATGTACCAGTTGCCTTAAAGGGGTAGAGCTTGTCATCCTTAGGTACATACTGGCGCTGAAATTTCATGCTATCCACATATAAAGAAAATGAATCTGTATGTGTTGTTGGAACAAAAGTCAGTCCTTTATTAAGTACATGTCTCTCCATATTAGACAAGGTGTGTGTTACTGATATTCACAATTATATCCTCCTGTGGCGGGATTGATAGGGGGTCTTCCTCAAAAACCCTTCCCTCCTCGTGTGTGGTCTATGCCTTGTCTTCTCTGTGCGGACCTGGTAGTAACCCCTAAAAAGATTGAGGATGATATATGTATGTCTATTTTATATATATATATATATATATATATATATATATATATATATATATATATATATATATATATATATATATATATATATATATATATATATATTAAAACAGACATTTGAAAGAAACCGTCATGAAAGATCTTGCAGTAGAAATTTGTTTTTACAAGCCTTACTGAATATGGGCCAATATAATTCTACCATTCTGGATAGCTTAGTTTACCATTTTCAACACAAACTTGACAACCAGTGAATAACATGATGCTAGTAAAGAAATTATTTAATTACATTAAAATAGAAATATTTTATACTTCACCTGAATGCAGAGCTAGACTATGAAAACAGGATAAAAAAATTATTACTGGCTGGGCACAGAAACCAGGCTATGTATTTAAAAATCTATTTTATCTTCTACTTCCATATATCATATTTGACATTCTTGTATGTTTATCTTCTGTATTTCTGTACTTAGTATGGCAAATACCTTTAGAGATAAAGTTAACTTGTCAGATTATCTAGTCTTCAAGCATAACAGCTACATACAAATAGATTTCAGCATTTAAGCTTCACATAGGTATGTGTCTATATGGTTTAGTGATTATTCGATTCAGCTATGTTCTCCTTTTGTAATGAATAATGGATAGTATTAGTATAAACATGCAGTCTAATCTAGACCCAACATTGAGTGTGTCATGGATAATCAACATACACATAACATTAAAATAACTTACCAGTTAGCAAGAAGTCCTGAGCAACTCTAGGACAGATTCACTAGGATTTGAAAAATGAAGGGTGCTAAAATGGCCTAGTACAGTCTTAACTTAACCTAACTTAGAACGTACTCATGACTATGAATACTAAAGGAAATTGAGTGAAAATGTGTTTTCAATTGTTTTAAAACAAAGCATCATTGTCCCCATTCTTATAGGATATTTAAATAGATATTGCATTAAAAAATAAAATAAATCAATAAAGTTAATGAACTTTTCTATCAGTAATTCAACCAATCTAAAGTTGATTATCCTATTTTAGTAGCACACAAATATTTATCTTGTAATATCAAGATTAATTTGGCCAGCATGCTAATTATTGCTTTATGTTACAAGTATAGGATGTGCTAATTTAGCCACATGCACAAAGTAGGTGTTACATTGTTTAACAGACGACTTGTAATCTAGAGTATATTTTATAAATACAAAATAGTGTTTGCAAAAGCCATTACTTCATGCTATTATATTGCCTAATTAATTTCTATATAACTCATAGATGGATTATAGTAGTCTAAAGTGATAATGCACTCTCACCAACCAGATAATTAAACAGCAGCCCATCAATAGAAAGATGGATTATATATTTTTAATTAGTATTTTGTTAGTCTATTATTATTATTGTTATTACAATGTAAGATAGTTTGGACAGTGCAGGAGAATGTATACATGAGTTGTGTCAACCCTAAGTGAAAACAATATTTCTCTTGTTAAGTGTATCCAGTCCACGGATCATCCATTACTTATGGGATATTCTCCTTCCCAACAGGAAGTTGCAAGAGGATCACCCACAGCAGAGCTGCTATATAGCTCCTCCCCTCACTGCCATATCCAGTCATTCTCTTGCAACAGTAAGAGGACTGTGGTGTTTTATACTTAGTTTATTTCTTCAATCAAAAGTTTGTTATTTTTAAATGGTACCGGAGTGTACTGTTTATCTCAGGCAGTATTTAGAAGAAGAATCTGCCTGCGTTTTCTATGATCTTAGCAGAAGTAACTAAGATCCTTTGCTGTTCTCACATATTCTGAGGAGTGAGGTAACTTCAGAGGGGGAATAGCGTGCAGGTTTTTCTGCAATAAGGTACGTGCAGTTAAATTATTTTTCTAGGAATGGAATTTGCTAGAAAATGCTGCTGATACCGAAGTAATGTAAGTAAAGCCTTAAATGCAGTGATAGCGACTGGTATCAGGCTTATTAATAGAGAGACATACTCTTATAAAAGTGTAATATAAAACGTTTGCTGGCATGTTTAATCGTTTTTTATATATGTTTGGTGATAAAACTTCTTGGGGCCTAGTTTTTTCCACATGGCTGGCTTGAATTTTGCCTAGAAACAGTTCCTGGAGGCTTTCCACTGTTGTAATATGAGTGGGAGGCGCCTATTTTAGGGCTTTTTTTCGCAGCAAAAATTACAGACACAGACATCCAGCTTCTTCCTGCATGATGCAGGACTTCTCTGAAGGGCTCAAAAGGCTTCAAAAGTCGTATTGAGGGAGGTAAAAAGCCACAGTAGAGCTGTGGCAGTTGTTGTGACTGTTTTAAAAAAGTTTTTGTCATTTGTTATTCCGTTTTTGGTATTAAGGGGTTAATCATCCATTTGCAAGTGGGTGCAATGCTCTGCTAACTTGTTACATACACTGTAAAAATTTTGTTAGTGTAACTGCCTTTTTTCACTGTTATTTCAAATTTTGACAAAATTTGTGTTTCTTAAAGGCGCAGTAACGGTTTTTATATTGCTTGTAAACTTGTTTTAAGTGTTTTCCAAGCTTGCTAGTTTCATTGCTAGTCTGTTTAAACATGTCTGATACAGAGGAACCTTATTGTTCATTATGTTTGAAAGCCATGGTGGAGCCCCATAGGAGAATGTGTACTAAATGTATTGATTTCACCTTAAACAGTAAAGATCAGTCTTTATCTATAAAAGAATTATCACCAGAGGGTTCTGTCGAGGGGGAAGTTATGCCGACTAACTCTCCCCACGTGTCAGACCCTTCGCCTCCCGCTCAAGGGACGCACGCTAATATGGCGCCAAGTACATCAGGGACGCCCATAGCGATTACCTTGCAGGACATGGCTGCAATCATAAATAATACTCTGTCAGAGGTATTATCTAGATTGCCTGAATTAAGAGACAAGCGCAATAGCTCTGGGGTTAGGAGAGATACAGAGCGCGCAAATGCTGTAAGAGCCATGTCTGATACTGCGTCACAGTATGCAGAACATGATGACGGAGAGCTTCAGTCTGTGGGTGACATCTCTGACGCGGGGAAACCTGATTCAGAGATTTCTAATTTTAAATTTAAGCTTGAGAACCTCAGTGTATTGCTTGGGGAGGTATTAGCTGCTCTGAATGACTGTAACACAGTTGCAATTCCAGAGAAATTGTGTAGGCTGGATAGATACTATGCGGTGCCGGTGTGTACTGACGTTTTTCCTATACCTAAAAGGCTTACAGAAATTATTAGCAAGGAGTGGGATAGACCCGGTGTGCCCTTTTCCCCACCTCCTATATTTAGAAAAATGTTTCCAATAGACGCTACTACACGGGACTTATGGCAGATGGTCCCTAAGGTGGAGGGAGCAGTTTCTACTTTAGCAAAGCGTACCACTATCCCGGTTGAGGACAGTTGTGCTTTTTCAGATCCAATGGATAAAAAATTAGAGGGTTACCTTAAGAAAATGTTTATTCAACAAGGTTTTATTCTACAGCCCCTTGCATGCATTGCACCTGTCACTGCTGCGGCGGCATTCTGGTTTGAGGCCCTAGAAGAGGCCATCTGTACAGCTCCATTGGATGAAATTATGGACAAGCTTAGAACGCTTAAGCTAGCTAACTCATTTGTTTCTGATGCCATTGCTCATTTGACTAAACTAACGGCTAAGAATTCTAGATTCGCCATCCAGGCGCGCAGGGCGCTATGGCTTAAATCCTGGTCAGCTGACGTGACTTCAAAGTCTAAGTTACTCAACATTCCTTTCAAAGGGCAGACCTTATTCGGGCCTGGCTTGAAGGAAATTATTGCTGACATTACAGGAGGCAAGGGTCATACCCTTCCTCAGGACAGGGCCAAATCAAAGGCCAAACAGTCTAATTTTCGTGCCTTTCGAAATTTCAAGGCAGGAGCAGCATCAACTTCCTCCGCTTCAAAACAAGAGGGAACTGTTGCTCATTCCAGACAGGCCTGGAAACCTAACCAGTCCTGGAACAAGGGCAAGCAGGCCAGAAAGCCTGCTGCTGCCCCCAAGACAGCATGAAGGGACGGAACCCTATCCGGAAACGGATCTAGTGGGGGGCAGACTTTCTCTCTTCTCCCAGGCGTGGGCAAGAGATGTTCAGGATCCCTGGGTGTTGAAGACCATATCTCAGGGATATATTCTGGACTTCAAAGCTTCTCCTCCACAAGGGAGATTTCATCTTTCAAGGTTATCAGCAAATCAGATAAAGAAAGAAGCATTCCTAATCTGTGTGCAAGACCTCCTAGTAATGGGAGTGATCCATCCAGTTCCGCGGACGGAACAGGGACAGGTTTTTTTTTCAAATCTGTTTGTGGTTCCCAAGAAAGAGGGAACCTTCAGACCAATTTTGGATCTAAAGATCTTAAACAAATTCCTCAGAGTTCCATCATTCAAAATGGAAACTATTCGGACCATCCTACCCATGATCCAAGAGGGTCAGTACATGACCACAGTGGACTTAAAGGATGCCTACCTTCACATACCGATTCACAAAGATCATTATGGGTTCCTAAGGTTTGCCTTTCTAGACAGGCATTACCAATTTGTAGCTCTTCCCTTCGCGTTGGCCACAGCCCCGAGAATTTTTACAAAGGTTCTGGGCTCACTTCTGGCGGTTCTAAGACCTGGAGGCATAGCGGTGGCTCCATATCTAGACGACATCCTGATACAGACGTCAAGCTTTCAAATTGCCAAGGCTCATACAGAGATAGTTCTGGCATTTCTGAGGTTGCACGGGTGGAAAGTGAACGTGGAAAAGAGTTCTCTATCCCCACTCACAAGAGTCTCATTCCTAGGGACTCATAGATTCTGTAGAGATGAAAATTTACCTGACGGAGTCCAGGTTATCAAAAATTCTAAATGCTTGCCGTGTCCTTCATTCCATTCCACGTCCATCAGTGGCTCAGTGCATGGAAGTAATTGGCTTAATGGTAGAGGCAATGGACATAGTGCCATTTGCGCACCTGCATCTCAGACCACTGCAATTATGCATGCTAAGTCAGTGGAATGGGGATTACTCAGATTTGTCCCCTCTACTAAATCTGGATCAAGAGACCAGAGATTCTCTTCTCTGGTGGTTATCTCGGGTCCATCTGTCCAAGGGTATGACCTTTCGCAGGCCAGATTGGTCAATTGTAACAACAGATGCCAGCCTTCTAGGTTGGGGCGCAGTCTGGAACTCCCTGAAGGCTCAGGGATCGTGGACTCAGGAGGAGAGACTCCTCCCAATCAATATTCTGGAGTTAAGAGCAATATTCAATGCTCTTCTGGCTTGGCCTCAGTTAGCAACCCTGAGGTTCATCAGATTTCAGTCAGACAACATCACAACTGTGGCTTCCATCAACCATCAAGGGGGAACCAGGAGTTCCCTAGCGATGTTAGAAGTCTCAAAGATAATTCGCTGGGCAGAGTCTCACTCTTGCCACCTGTCAGCGATCCACATCCCAGAGAACTGGGAGGCGGATTTTCTAAGTCGTCAGACTTTTCATCCGGGGGAGTGGGAACTCCATCCGGAGGTATTTGCTCAACTGATCCATCGTTGGGGCAAACCAGAACTGGATCTCATGGCGTCTCGCCAGAACGCCAAGCTTCCTTGTTATGGATCCAGGTCCAGGGACCCGGGAGCGATGCTGATGGATGCTCTAGTAGCTCCTTGGTTTTTCAACCTGGCTTATGTGTTTCCACCATTTCCTCTGCTCCCTCGACTGATTGCCAAAATCAAGCAGGAGAGAGCATCGGTGATTCTGATTGCGTCTGCGTGACCACGCAGGACCTGGTATGCAGACCTAGTGGACATGTCATCCTTTCCACCATGGACTCTGCCTCTGAGGCAGGACCTTCTAATAGAAGGTCTCTTCAATCATCCAAATCTAATTTCTCTGAGACTGACTGCATGGAGATTGAACGCTTGATTCTATCAAGGCGTGGCTTCTCCGAGTCAGTCATTGATACCTTAATACAGGCACGAAAGCCTGTCACCAGGAAAATCTACCATAAAATATGGCATAAATACCTTTATTGGTGTGAATCCAAGAATTACTCATGGAGTAAGGTTAGGATTTCTAGGATATTGTCCTTTCTTCAAGAGGGTTTGGACAAAGGATTATCAGCTAGTTCTTTAAAAGGACAGATTTCTGCTCTGTCTATTCTTTTGCACAAGCGTCTGGCAGAGGTTCCAGACGTCCAGGCATTTTGTCAGGCTTTGGTTAGAATTAAGCCTGTGATTAAAATTGTTGCTCCCCCGTGGAGCTTAAACTTGGTTCTTAAAGTTCTTCAGGGAGTTCCGTTTGAACCCCTTCATTCCATTGATATTAAACTTTTATCTTGGAAAGTTCTGTTTTTAATGGCTATTTCCTCGGCTCGAAGAGTCTCTGAGCTATCTGCCTTACAATGTGATTCTCATCTGATTTTTCATGCAGATAAGGTAGTTCTGCGTACCAAACCTGGGTTTTTACCTAAGGTGGTTTCTAATAAGAATATCAATCAAGAGATTGTTGTTCCATCATTGTGTCCTAATCCTTCTTCAAAGAAGGAACGTCTTTTACATAATCTGGATGTAGTCCATGCCTTGAAGTTTTACTTACAAGCTACTAAAGATTTTCGCCAAACATCTTCCCTGTTTGTCGTTTACTCTGGACAGAGGAGAGGTCAAAAAGCTTCGGCAACCTCTCTTTCCTTTTGGCTTCGGAGCATAATTTGCTTAGCCTATGAGACTGCTGGACAGCATCCCCCTGAAAAGATTACAGCTCATTCTACTAGAGCTGTGGCTTCCACCTGGGCCTTTAAAAATGAGGCCTCTGTTGAACAGATTTGCAAGGCTGCGACTTGGTCTTCGCTTCACACCTTTTCAAAATTTTACAAATTTGATACTTTTGCTTCTTCGGAGGCTGTTTTTGGGAGAAAGGTTCTTCAGGCAGTGGTTCCCTCCATTTAATCCTGCCTTGTCCCTCCCATCATCCGTGTACTTTAGCTTTGGTATTGGTATCCCATAAGTAATGGATGATCCGTGGACTGGATACACTTAACAAGAGAAAACATAATTTATGCTTACCTGATAAATTTATTTCTCTTGTAGTGTATCCAGTCCACGGCCCACCCTGTCCTTTTAAGGCAGGTCTAAATTTTAATTAAACTACAGTCACCACTGCACCCTATGGTTTCTCCTTTCTCGTCTTGTTTCGGTCGAATGACTGGATATGGCAGTGAGGGGAGGAGCTATATAGCAGCTCTGCTGTGGGTGATCCTCTTGCAACTTCCTGTTGGGAAGGAGAATATCCCATAAGTAATGGATGATCCGTGGACTGGATACACTACAAGAGAAATAAATTTATCAGGTAAGCATAAATTATGTTTTTAGTTTTAAAAAGTTGTTATGGTTATATATTTTATTCCTTTTCTTTTTTTGCATAAAGTGAAAAAAGTGTTGAATAAATAATATTCCACATTTCAGATACTATTTAAAAAAAAAAAAAAAAAAACCTAGGTATTAAATCATAAATGTTGGTCTTTGGGAAATTAAATTAATTTGTTGTTGGTGTATATGGTGGCTTTTTCCATTGTTTATGTATTTCTGTAGACTGAAAGTTAAGTAAAAATGCAGAATTTGCTGAAAAAAAATAACAAATCATTTAATAACCAAGTCACATAAAATACAAAATTGATGTTTAAATGTAATATGTGCAAAAAAACTGAAAGGTCTTTAACACTGATGTAAAATGACTCAGTAGTGAAAACACATATATATTATATATGGTATTTTTATTATTTTTTAAAAAAAATAGAGATAAAAAAAAATATTCAATCAAATAATGTTTAGTCAGTTTGACTAGGTTGAATGTGCAAATTCAGAATTGTACCAATGCAATTGTTTTACACAGAAGACATAGTTGTTACCGTTTTGATAAATCATTTTTTTCTACCCTTAGTACTGACATCATGATTACAATTTCCTATTTAGGTCTCAATTTTTAAACAGTAACCGTGCAATAAGAAGCTAAATGTATTCAGAGCAAATTAATAAAAACACATTTTGTGCACATGACATCCACTTTGTGCCAACTTTCATATGCTAATTTATGTTTATTTTAAATTGTCAACTTATATTCCTTCTCATGTTCTACATCTATATTTAAATATGAATTGAAGGTGAAAGGGAAAATGGATTATCTGTATTTTTTTTATTAAATAAACAAATATACACATTTGTAAACACTTTTCAATGTTGTAGTTTTCTGTATTTCTACTATTCCATGGCACGTGCATCCTATTTAAATGAATGTTTTTTTTAATATGTGGCATAGGACTTTCAAAATAAAATTACTTGCTTATTAAAGGGACATAAATCCCAACATTGTTCTTTTATGATTCAGATAGAGCATGTAATTTTAAATAACGCTCTAGTTTGCTTCTATTAATATACGCCTAGATTCCGAGTCTTGCTTAGGCTTAAAAAGCAGCGTTGGCCGGTCCCAACACTGTTTTTTAACGCCCGCTGGTATTACTAGTCTTGGTATTACGAGTCTTGCAGGTACAGGTGTACCGCTCACTTTTTTGGCCAGACTCGGAAATACCGTAAATCCACTTACGTCAATTGCGTATCCTATATTTTCAATGGGACTTGCATAGCGCCAGTATTACAAGTCTGACAAAAAGTGAGCGATAGATTAGATAATTGTATTTAATTGTTATTAATTGTATTTAATTTAGGTAATTAATTTAATTGTAGTGTAGTGTTAGGTGTAATTGTAATTTAGATTAGGTTTTATTTTACAGGTAAATTTGTCTTTATTTTAACTAGGTAGTTATTAAATAGTTAATAACAATTTAATAACTAATCTACCTAGTTAAAATAAATACAAAATTGCCTGTCAAATAAAAATAAACCCTAAGATAGCTACAATGTAACTATTAGTTATATTGTAACTAGCTTAGGGTTTATTTTATAGGTAAGTATTTAGTTTTAAATAAGAATAATTTAGTTAATGATAGTTATTTTTATTTAGATTTATTTAAATTATATTTAAGTTAGGGGGTGTTAGGGTTAGACTTAGGTTTAGGGGTTAATAACTTTAATATAGTGGCGGCGACGTTGGGGGTGGCAGATTAGGGGTTAAGAAGTGTAGGTAGGTTGCGGCGACATTGGGGCAGC
Organism: Bombina bombina; assembly: GCF_027579735.1. Classification (NCBI taxonomy): domain Eukaryota; kingdom Metazoa; phylum Chordata; class Amphibia; order Anura; family Bombinatoridae; genus Bombina; species Bombina bombina. The sequence goes on along the minus strand of NC_069501.1, from coordinate 911,673,870 downwards.
AGATTAGGGGTTAATAAATATAATATAGGTGTTGGCAATGTTGGGGGCAGCAGATTAGGGGTTCATAAGTATAATGTAGGTGGCAGCGGTGTCCGGAGCGGCAGATTAGGGGTTAATAATATAATGTAGGTGTCGGCAATGTTGGGGGCATCAGATTAGGGGTTAATGAGTGTAAGATTAGGGGTGTTTAGACTCAGGGTTCATTTTAGGGTGTTAGCTGTAGACATAAATGTATTTTCCCCATAGGAATCAATGGGGCTGCGTTAGGAGTTAAACGCTACATTTTTGCAGGTGTTAGGTTTTTTTTCAGCCGGCTCTCCCCCATTGATTCCTATGGGGAAATCATGCATGAGGACGTTCAGCCAGCTCACCGCTAACGTAAGCAGCGCTGGTATTGAGGTGAGATGTGGAGCAAAATTTTGCTCTACTATCACTTTTTTGTGGTTAACGCCGGGTTTTTAAAAACCCGTAATACCAGCGCTGTCTGTAATTGAGCGGTAAACATAAACTGCTCGTTAGCACCGCACAGCTTTTAACGCAAAACTCGTAATCTAGTCGATAGTTTCTATAATGGGGATAGCTTTCACTTTCCTGAAGTAGTGTGGCCAAGGTCGGGTACAGTGAGATCAGTCCAGGAACTATGTACCAAGGGCTAAACAAGAGCAGAGTCCAGGAACAAGCTAATGGTCAGGTATCATGAGATTACTTCAGCAACTAGGTACCAAGGTGAAAAGCAGGATCAATGTCCAGTAGGTATAGGTGGAGAGGCTGGTATAGAATACCAGGTAGATGCAGCTGATATAGCAGGACATAGGTAAGCTGCCATTTGTTCAATAAGTACAGTAGACTCAGGATACCCAGTGGGTACTGTTAGTGAGGCTGCAACGATAAGTGCAGCGAGATACAGTTGAGTAGTATTAGCAACAAGGCAAGTAACAGCTTGAAGCAACACAGGATACAGGGAGAACAGGTAAGTTCTAGGTGCATTTCTCAATACTTCAGCTAAGTGGATTTATATAGGAACTCCCACACCCATGGTCACTTAGGTGGGAGTTCCTTAAATCAGGCATGGATGTTTTAAATTAGCACAGCACCCAGCCGCCCTAGCCTAGAGATAGCAGCAGCCACTGCAGAAAACAGGTAGGAGCCCATCACAGGATCGTTTTAGGTAAGTACATGAGATTAATTGTAATAATATTAATTAAAGATAAAGAGTATCAGAACACATGTAATACCAACTATATATTATAACCAGTGAACAAATACTATTTGAATTCCTATCAAATTTTCATAGTTTAAAAAACCTTCAATCACTATTTCATCAGTTTGACACTTTCAAGTTTACTAACAGGTAAAAATAAAAGCTATATAAAAAAAATAGAACATAAATAACCTATTATGAATTCTTAGAAGTGTGCATTAATGTTAAGCAAGCAAAACATAACACATAAATTGAAAGGAAAGGGTAAGCATCACCATTATTGCCATTCATTTATAAAATCATATTGAGATTTCAAGCCAAACATCACTCTTGTTTGAAACCTTTTGTACTGAGATACGTGAATTTATCTCCTTCCCTCCTATATCAAAGCTTCATTTCAATTTCAAACCATTTGAAACTTTCAACATTTTTCTCATGAAAGCATCAAAAGTGCTGCCCAAGGTGAGAAGCAGAATTCTAATGCCTGACAAATGTTCGCAAATTCTCTACATAACATCACAGCGAGCAAGTACCATATACTGCAAATTGCATTCATCACTGGTTAGCAAATAAATAACAAAAGTGGAAGTTCCACTGAGACAAACAAAACATCTCTTGAGTAACTATGAGTATTAGATATGTGCATTGAGGTCCCTCGTGAGGATTCAAATGCAGAAGTAGGCGGCCACTCATGCCATTTGGCTGAACTTATTCTTTGTTAAAGATCACAATATCAGTTCAGATAACATCATCATCTAAGCCCTGAAAAGTTATATCCAAGTAATTAATGGAATTACTATTGTATTCATAAGTAAAATGTAGACCATAATCATTATTATTAATCCAGTCCAGAAATACAATTTCTTCCTACTCGCCTCCCTGCAAAATTAAGATAAAGTTGCCAATATTTCTCTATATAAATAACTATATCTTGTCTAAAGGGGTAATAATCTCCATAGATATAGCCATATAAAGGTTGGTGTAGGAGGGATCAAAACTAGCTCCCATCACTCTTCCACATCTCTAGAGAAAAGAAAAATCCCTCAAAATCAGAAAAATTGTGTGTTAAAAAAAATTGTTACCCTGGTGACATAATTCTGTAATTTACCCCTTTGGTGAAAACAAATTAAATCACTAATAATTAACAGAGATGGATATACTTTTATCAGAAATCCAAGTGCATGTTCAAAAAAGCTTAATTCTGCTTATTTTACAAGTTTCATGGTATGAATATACAGGGAAAGTTGGAGAACGTTGTAAAAAAACAGGGAAATTTAATTATCACTGAAAATATTGAATTACATTTTTACTGGTTTACTTTGACAGCCAATTCAACATGCTATTGCAAATCATATACTGTAACTACATGATTTTATACCTGCTATGCTACATATGATGTATTTATCACACTGCAATGCTGAATGTAGAAAGTTTGCCAAAAGCTTGCTTCAGCTAATGCAAATCTAGTTTCTATGTGATGCTCTATAAAGATTGGTTAGATTACGAGTTTTGCGTTATGAGTGAAAAAGCAGCGTTAAGGCTCTTTTTCACTACCGCTGGTATTACGAGTTTTACAGGTATAGGTGTACCGCACACTTTTTTGGCCGTAATGCAACATAACTACCGCAGCTTTCAAAAAGTCCTTTTTTAATGGGACTTCCATAGCGCCGATATTACGAGTTTGCCTATCCAGCCAAAAAGTGAGCAGTAAACCCTATACCATCAAGATCCATACCTTAAACTGAAAGTCAGTAGTTATAAGTTTTACGCTACAAAGCCATAACATAAAACTCATAACTAAAATGCTAAAATGTACACTAACACCCATAAACTACCTATTAACCCCTTAACCGCCGCACTCCCACATCGCAAACACTAAATAAATATTATTAACCCATAATCTGCTGTACCTAACATCGCCGAAACCTACATTACTGTTATTAACCCCTAATCTGCTGCCCCCAAAATCGCAGCCACTATACTAAAGTTATAAACCCCTAAACCTAACCCTAAGTCTAATCCTAACACCCCTAACTTTAATATAATTAAAATAAATCTAAATAAAAATTACTATCATTAACTAAATAATTATTTTTCAAAACGTAATGCTTACCTGTAAAATAAACCCTAAGCTAGCTACAATATAACTAATAGTTACATTGTATCTATCTTAGGTTTTATTTTTATTTCACAAGCAAGTTTGTATTTATTTTAACTAGGTAGACTAGTAAATAAATAGTTATTAACTATTTACTAGTTACCTAGCTAAAATAAATACAATTTTACCTGTATAATAAAACCTTACCTGTCTTACACTAACACTTAGCCTTACACTACAATTAAATAAATTACATTAATTAAATACAATTAACTAAATTACAAATAAAAACACTAAATTACACGAAACAAAAATGAAATTATCAAATATTTAAACTTATTACACCTAATCTAATAGCCCTATCAAAATAACCCCCCCAAATAAAAACCCTCTAGCCTAAACTAAACTGTTAATAGCCCTTAAAAGGGCATTTTGCTGGGCATTGCCTCAAAGAAATCAGCTCTTTTACCTGTAAATAAAAATACAAATACCCCCCGAACAGTAAAACCCACCACTTATACAACCAACCCCCCAAATAAAGACCTATCTTAAAAACCTAAGCTCCCCATTGCCCTGAAAGGACAATTGGAAGGGTATTGCCCTTAAAAGGGCATTTATCTCTTTTTCAGCCCAAACCCCTAATATAAAATTAAAACCCATCCAATAAACCCGTAAAAAAAAACTAACACTAACCCCCGAAGATCCACTTACAGTTTTTGAAGACCGGACATCCATCCTCAACGAAGCGGCAGAATTCCTCAGCGAAGCTGGCAGAAGTCTTAATCCAAGTGGGCCGAAGTCTTCATCCAACCTGGCAGAAGTCTTCATCCAGACGGCATCTTCTATCTTCAGCCATCCGGGGCAGAGCAGCTCCATCTTCAAGACACACCCAGCGCAGAGCATCGTCTTCTCTTGACGAAGAATGAAGGTTCCTTTAAGGGACATCATCCAAGATGGCGTCCCTTGAATTCTGATTGGCTGATAGAATTCTATCAGCCAATCAGAATTAAAGGTGAAAAAATCATATTGGCTGATGCAATTAGCCAATAGGATTGAGCTTGCATTCTATTGGCTGTTCCAATCAGCCAATAGAATGCGAGCTCAATCCTATTGGCTGATTGGATCAGCCAATAGGATTGAAGCTCAATCCTATTGGCTGATTGCATCAGCCAATATGATTTTTTCACCTTTAATTCCTATTGGCTGATAGAATTTTATCAGCCAATCGGAATTCAAGGGACGCCATCATGGATAAGTATAATGTAGGTGGCTTAGGGGTGTTTAGACTCAGGGTTTATGTTAGAGTGTTAGGTGTAAACATAAATTTTCTTTCTCCAAAGGAATCAATGGGGCTGCGTTACGGAGCTTTACGCTCCTTTATTGCAGATGTTAGGCTTTTTTTTAGCCGGCTCTCCCCATTGATGTCTATGGGTAAATCATGCACAAGCACGTAAAACCAGCTGAAAGCAGCGCTGGTATTGGTATGCGGTATGGAGCTCAATTTTGCTCAACGCTATAGGGAGGTGAGCAGTGGAAAAACCTTGCAAGTTAGTACCGAGCCGCTCATAAGGCAAAACTCGTAATCTAGCCCTAAAGTTGCTACCCAGATGGTATTTTACTAACATGGTCATATTTTTTTAAGGTTAGGGTCAATGTAGATAACAAAGCATATAGTGCCCTATTGTGGTGAAGCTGTTTCTGAACATGTGGGAGTGCTACTAGAAATAAAATATAGTTTAAAATCAGTCCTTACAAAAAAAAGCTAAATCGCAATACAAGAATACATATATACATATACTATATATATATATATATATATATATATATATATATATATATATATATCAAGAAACGTTCTTTAAGAGAGATTTAAGAATGTCTTTTTCAAGGACAGGATTCCCACTATAGAGTTATCGCTGTGATCCCTTCTGTATATTGCTGCTCCCCAAAAATAATGGTGGTTCTCCACTTTACAATGAGAGAAGCCTTTAATCTACAAATGAAGAGCGCAAAAACAGACAGAGATCTCCTAGTGCAATATCTTTTTACACCTTTAATAAATAAGTAAAATGCACTCACAAGCGTGACATTTAAAAAGACACATAGACTCTTAACAAAATAAACAGTTTGGTTAGGAAAAGCATTGAGGTTTGGTCAAGCTTGTGATTGCTGTAAGGTCTATCAGTAAGGAGCACCTTCCGGATAGCGGCATTGTCATGCAGGTGATGTCAGACGCCAAGCCCCATTGAAAAGGAACGTGAGCTTACTCAGATATGCAGATCGTTTCTGACTCTATGTGCTTTTTAAAATGTCACACTGGTGAGTGCATTTTATTTTATTATTAAAAGTGTAATAACATATTGCACTAGGAGATCTCTGCCAGAACTCTTCATTTGTAGATTAAAATCAGTTCTAGCAATAATGCAGCATAATACCTTTTATGTGTTTGTTACATTGAGTTACTGGACTAAAATCTCTGCTTTTTTTGTACATTGCAAATGTGTTACCATCAATAGCAACAAATGCAGGATCTAACCCTATGTTCCTAAAACCACACTTAGGGCTAGATTTATTATAGCTGAGGCGTACAGGGGCGCGTATACGCGCCCCTGTAAGTCTCAGCTCTTCTGTGGCGGGGCGAAATTACCCGCAGGTATTTGGCATTGCACACGAGCGCAATTTTGCGCTCGCGTGCAATCCCGCCCCCTGCCCAAGCACAGCCAATCACGCGCGGGCAGGAGCTGTCAATCTCCTCGGTCGGACTCGACCGAGGAGATTGAATTTCGCCAGTGTAGAGGTGGCGAACAGCTTAGGGAAGCAGCGGTCTTGTGACCGCTGCTTGATAAATCACAGCGAGCAAGTTCTAGTGAGAATTTGCTGCCGTAGGGGCTTCATAAATCTAGCCCTTAGCACTACCTGTAATCACTGCAGTGAATGAGTAGCATTTTGTGACTTCTCTGATTTGCTGCAATACACTTATGCTTATATAGGATATTGCAATATGTTGCTTTATCAGGACAGTATAATAAATCATGTCAATTTTAAATGGGATACACATTATATTAGCCATCTTAAATAAGAATCGTTTATTGTTTATTATTGGAATCTGTATTGGTCTGCTATTGTGATTTGCAACAGTTTTGTTTTTTGACTAGCTAGATAGACATCTCTTGAGAGCAATACATTTTGGAAAACATCCAGTGTTAATTACCTTGTTCCTCACACACATTACATGTTTAAAAGCTTGTATTTTTATCTAGTAATAGAAAATTATCAATGAATAAAGTATAAGACCGTCCAAAAAAAAAAATGATATTATTTTGAAGAAAATGTCTTACTTGATACATTTTCATTATAGATAAAACATACTATATGCAAATCAGAAGATATTATTATTATTATTATTATTATTATTATTATTAATAATAATAATAATAATACTATTGTTTCAGAAGGTTACAAATTAATGAGCACATGAGTTGCATTATATTTCATTACAATACAGAAAATACACAAATGAAAGAGACACAGATAGAGTATATGATGATATTGAGTCTAATTAAAGCTTACAATCTAAAGGGATTTTCATTGTATAGCACTGATAATTTCTTTAAGTTGACACAATGCATGTTGTTGACTTGAGCACTGTTTATCATGGGTGACATGCTAAAATATATGTTATATGATTTGCTATACAATGAATAAAGCAGTGATGCGTACAAAGCATCTGGTGTAAACTGCTAAAGACAAAAAATTGTCACCCACTGGTGCTTCTTTCGAAACAGCTTTTTATACAAAGCTTATAACTTTTTATCAGACAAAAAAAAAAAGACTCAGTAAGCACTGATCTAAAAACAAACCATTTAAGGGACATGAAAATCAATGGTTTACCATATACATTAAATTGCTCTTATTTTAATCGTTAAAAACATTTAGTAAGTTAAAATATAAAATGTACTTACAAAAACAGCTTATAAAGCAGTCAGTCAGCATTCTCACTTTTCTTTAAAGTTTCTGAAGGCTGGGGGATGAAATTCACCCCCGATTGTATATTGACCGGTGATAACCATCATATAATTTGTGTATGTATGAGTCAGTCTGTCTCTGTATTTAGTTTTTAAAAGGAAAAGGAACACTAGAATCCCTCTTCTACACATAGGGCAGATACAAAAAATAACATTAATATGTTGATATCCATGTCTAAAAAAGCTGATTTTCTCTAATATTTTCTGATTTTCTGGGCTATAAAACATACTATTTTTCTTTCATGATTTGTCATACCATTTCAAACAACTCTTGGGGGCCGATTTATCATTGTGCGGGCGGACATGATCCTCTGTAGCAGATCATGTCCGCTGCACATCGATAAATTCCAACAGCTTACGCAGTTGGCATTTATCATTGCACAAGCATTTCTCATGAATATAACATGCTATAACTGCCTTTTTTCACTGTTATTTCAAATTTTGGCAAAATTTGTTTCTCTTAAAGGCACAGTAACATTTTACTTGATTTAAAGTGTTTTCCAAGCTTGCTAGTCTCATTGCTAGTCTGTATAAACATGTCTGATATAGAGGAAACTCCTTGTTCATTATGTTTAAAAGCCATGGTGGAACCCCATAGTAGAATGTGTACTAAATGTATTGATTTCACTTTAAACAATAAAGATCAGCTGTTATCTTTAAAAGAATTATCACCAGAGGATTCTGACGAGGGGGAAGTTATGCCGACTAACTCTCCCCACGTGTCGGACCCTTTGACTCCCGCTCAAGGGACTCACGCCAAGTACATCAAAGACGCCCATAGAGATTACTTTGCAGGACATGGCGGCAATCATGGATAATACCCTGTCAGCGGTATTAGCCAGACTGCCTGAATTCAGAGGAAAGCGCAATAGCTCTGGGGTTAGACGTAATACAGAGCGCACAGATGTTTTAAGGCCCATGTCTGATACTGCGTCAAAATATGCAGAAGCTGAGGAAGAGCTTCAGTCTGTGGGTGACGTCTCTGACTCGGGGAAACCTGATTCAGATATGTCTACTTTTAAATTTAAGCTTGAGAACCTCCGGGTGTTGCTTGGAGAGGTTTTAGCTGCTCTGAATGACTGTGACACAATTGCAGTGCCAGAGAAATTGTGTAGACTGGATAAATACTACGTGGTGCCGGTGTGTACTGACGTTTTTCCAATACCTAAAAGGTTTACAGAAATTATTACTAAGGAGTGGGACAGACCCGGTGTGCCGTTTCCCCCCCCCCCCCCCTCCTATTTTTAGAAAAATGTTTCCAATAGACGCCATCACACAGGACTTATGGCAGACGGTCCCTAAGGTGGAGGGAGCAGTTTCTACTTTAGCAAAGCCTACCACTATCCCTGTCGAGGACAGTTGTGCTTTTTCAGATCCAATGGATAAAAAATTAGAAGGTTACCTTAAGAAAATGTTTATTCAACAAGGTTTTATCCTGCAGCCCCTTGCATGCATTGCTCCTGTCACTGCTGCTGCGGCGTTCTGGTTTGAGTCTCTGGAAGAGGCCTTTCAGACAGCTACTCCATTGACTGAAATACTTGACAAGCTTAGAACACTTAAGCTAGCTAATTCTTTTGTTTCTGATGCCATTGTTCATTTGACTACTCTATTATATTATTATTATTATTATTATATTATACTCTATTTTAGTCAAACCTTTATGTATCAATGTTAAATTCTATAGTGATATTAACGACAGATAAATGTTAAGGGACACATCTGTTCTATCATTCAAATGTCAAAATACAGACTTTTCCCACGTGTAGTTGTAGATTATCTACTTTGATTGATCAGTATCTGCTGGGATCATTAGTGAGAAGTTTTTAGAGATGGTGAATGAAAGTATGGGTCTATTTTGCATGGTTTAGATTTACTAGTTTTGCAAGCCCTACACTACTATGTTGGTATTTTTAGATAATAAAAAAATGCTGTTCTGTAATGTTTTTGTTTTTCCAGTTAATGTGTTCCCAGCAACTTGTTATGTCAGATGCTTAGATGCTTAAATAAACTGGAAATTGTTACTTTAGGTTTATTCTAGCAGATTAAATAGTTGGTATTGCTTATTGAAACCACAACCCATAATTAAAATTTCAGTGCCTAAGTCTATTTAGAGAGATAAGACAAAAATGGTTTGCTGTACCTCTGGTTACGTTAATTAAAATGGGCATGTTCTGGAGACAAATGGGCAGTGGTTTCAATAAGAAAACATGGCTATTTCAACTGCACTGATAAACTTAAATGATCAATTACCCATATATTTAATTGCAAGCATCTGGTATAACAAGCAAATCAAGAGAAACACATTTTACACTAGTGTCTTTTTGAAGCTATGACAATTAATGTGGACAGTTTAGATTTACACCTTTGTGGAGTGTGATTTTGATTTGTTTGGGTTTATAAATTCTGGTTATAATACAAAAAACTGAATAGTAAGGGTTTTGCAGACACTTCAATCTAAAATGTAATCCATTTAAATAGTCAAATAAGGTTTGTAATATTGGAAATGACATATCTTCAAAGTAAGTGAAGAATAGAATTCGTACACATGAAATATTAAAAAAAATGGCCCAAAATTCCTTCTTAAGCTGAAGAACAAATTTGAAATCTCAGAGGTGACAATGACAGAGACTTATCTAATATCTAAGTTGCTCTTTGACAAGTGATTCTCATGGGCTGTCAAATTATGTTTATATGTTCTAAACCAAGTCTCTTAAAGTGCATCACATTTGTAGTCATATGTTTTTGCATCTATATTATACATATAAGTCGCTAGCAAGCAGTTTGTTCATGGATGAATATTTGAAGTATTTCAAGCTTTATTGCTACAGAACATTCCATCGGACATTTTGTGACGCCTCTAAAGGCATCAGTGCTATAAAAAAAATGGTGAACTGGCAGATGTCATTTAAGTTTTGAATTACAAGTGCGTATAACACACAGGGTGCAGAATTGGAATATCGACCAAAGACTAGCTCCAGTAATGATGACAAGCTAAAAGACATGTACAATTTGTAGTTTTTGCCCAGCATGCACTCACAAGTAACCTAGTTTAAAGCTGTTCTGCTGTCAATTTATATGACCGGAGTGACAAGACATGTTTATAATCAGATATAGATCTCAATGAACTTTCCATCCATACTCTAAAAAAGGAAACACATTCAAGAATCTATATGACAAGTATTATCTGGTTGTTGACATTTTGTGCTCTCCTGCATTTTATTTTATTTTAGTTGAACTGAACTAAACAAAAATATACATTAATTGAAAAATATCTTTAGTTTTTTATATTTACTTCAGCCTTTGCTGATAAAAATGTAATTGGAAACCTTCATCTTACTAAAATAGTTTAATTTAAAGGGATATGGAACCCAACATTTTTTTTTTGTGATTCACATAGAGTATACAATTTTAAAAAAGTTTCCAATTTAATCAAATTTGCCCTGATATTCTTTATTCATGAGATATCTAGGTAGGTGTGTGGAGGGCCACATGTCAGTAAATAGTGTTTCATCTAGTGCTCTTGCACATGGAGAACATTCTTAAAAAACTGCTGCTATATAGTGCTCCAGAAATGGCCCGGTTTCTAAGCTTAAGTCCCTGATTTTTAACAAAAAAATATTAAGAGAACAAAGAAAAATTGATAATAGCAAATGAGATTTTTTTTTTATTTATGTATTTTTTTAAATGTATACTCTACCTGAATCATTAAAGATTTTTTTGGGGATTTCATAATTTAAAGAAAATACATTAAACCTCATATCAGAATGTATCATTTCCAAGTCTAATCAACAATGAAACTAATATAGAATAAACAGCACATGGTGTTTTCAATCTAATTGAAATAATTTAACATAGATTAATATTGTTATTGGTGTAAATTGCATAGTAACAACATTGCATTTATCAATGACATAACTTTGTCTATACATTCAATAATATTGGTTTATTCAGCACATTCATTAATTGTGATGCATTATAATCACATTGTATGTTATTGATCTTCAGTATTAAACAATACATTCCAATGCTTATTACTATTTAATGCATAAACAAATGTGGCTAAGTCCACTCTTTTACCTTTAATGAAGAGTAAGGACAAAAGTAATATTGATCAAAAGATTTGAAGATACTTCTTTCAAGTAGCATCTCTGGCTATTGGCTAAGTTAGTGTTAAACTTCTATTCAAATGTTATTAATTGTGTTTTTTTCTTTTTTAGAATTTTAATAATTTAGCTAAAATAATATTTTTAAACTATGAAAGTGCAAAGAAATAAATATTTCCATCTATATATTAATTTAACATTACACAGTTAAAGGGACAGTCTGTAATATAATTTGTATTGTTTAAAAATAAAGATAATAGCTTTATTACACATTCCCCAATTTTCCATAACCATCAGAGTTATATTAATATAATTTTTACCTCTGTGATTACCTTGTATCTAAGCCTCTGCAGACTGCCCCCTTATTTAAGTTCTTTTGATAGACTTGCATTTTAGCCAATCAGTACTGACTACTTGGTCACTCCACGGCGTGAGTTCAATGTTGTATATATAGAGCACACATGAACTAACACCCTTTAGCTGTGAAAAACTGTCAAATGCATTGAAATAAGAGGCGAACTTCAAGGGCTTAGAAATTAGCATATTAGCCTACCTAGGTTTAGCTTTTAACAAAGAATACCAAAGGAACAAAGCAAATTTGATGATAACAGTGAATTGGAAAATTAAAAAAAAAAACTGCATGACATATCTGAATAATTAAAGTTTAATTTTGACTAGACTGTCTCTTTAAAGGTGATAATATAAAAAAAAAGTTTTGAAAATATAAATTTCACCGATGCCATGAATCAATATAAAAGATTTAGTGAAAAGACAAGCAGCCATTGTAAATAATGAATTAATTGGCACATCCAGCATAAAAACCCACTTGGATATCCAGAGATACTCCTGTTCCTTATAGTATTCACTTTGTAGGGATATTGTTTCCTAATTCTCTCTTTATATAATTAGTTTCTATATCATTTGCCATGTGGATTAGAATTCAAGCCAATGTTGTTTGACTTTGTTGGCTATGGTTGTGGTTTAAGGTCCCACTTAAAGGGACAGTCTAGTCAAAATTAAACTTTCATGATTCAGATAGGGCATGCAATTTTAAACAACTTTCCAATTTACTTCTATTATCTAATTTGCTAAATTCTTATCTTATCTTATCCTTTGTTGAAGAAATAGCAATGCACATGTGTGAGCCAATCACACAAGGCCTCTATGTGCAGCAACCAATAAGCAGCTACTGAGCATATCTAGATATGCTTTTCAGCAAGTGATATCAAGAGAATGAAGCAAATTAAATAATAGAAGTAAATTAGAAACTTGTTTAAAATGTCATGCTCTTTCTAAATCACAAAAGAAAAAATGTGGGTTTCATGTCCCTTTAATGCATGTCCTTTATTGATCTATGTAACATTTTAAAAATAAAAGATGGTTGATATGTAAAATAGGGTTCCAGCAGAACTATTAGGCAGAAAACACATGCAGAGAAATAACTATGTTGGGAATATCTGAAGTTGTGTAAGCTCCCCTTCATCAGACTAAGTGAATTTGTGAAAAAAAAACCCAGTATATAACAGGTGCTAACCCCACCCCTCATCAGAAAAGACCCGACCCTAAGCATCATCATGTGAAATTAAAAATGTCAGACAAATAGTATTCTGAACCATGTGAATAAACATACAAATTCTAGAATCATGGGGCGAGATGTACAAATAAAACAACAATTAATGTAAATAAACCTTAATACATTAATGTGGAGCTCTATCAAATATGCCTGCAGGCTACTAACGTAATAAACATTCACTTTCACAAAACATATCATTTTACTATATACATAAATGTGCATTACTTCCTAAGCATAAGTCAAACATGTAAATACATCGCCAAGTAAGACATAAGAATTGTTAGAAATCACAAAGTTCACAATGAGTGTGTTATAAGAATAACAGAGCAAAAATGTGAACACACTGGATATATCTATAAGGTGCCATCGTATGTCAAATACTATAAGAGAACCGCTCAAGTCATTTTATCATACTAGATCATAGACTACAAACAACATCGTATGGATAGTGGGCATGGTCATAGTACAGCATAAACACGAACTGCCAATCCGGCTGTATTGGTGCCACAGCCCAAAATTAACAACGTGTGTATGTAGAGGGCGGGACTAAACTCTGATGTTCAAGATAGGAGACTTGAAACATATGCATACCGTATAACTACAAAACATTGATCAAATTAAAGGGATGGTCAATTTTATTATTAATGAAATTTGCCAAATGTTTTATTTCATGTTTTATAAGCAATTAGAATTTTTTTTTTTTTAAACATTATTATATATTCGTTATTTTTGTATTCTAGAATTCCTGTGAATCACTTCATTGGCTCCGTCCATCAATGTAGCTTCTCAGCACTTTATAAACATGTACAGCAGTGCCACCTGCTGTGCACATCACTAGTAGAGCTATCCCCATAATTGTATTACCTCTATTCTTCTTGAAACTTTTGTGCCTCAAAAAGTAAAGTGATGCCTGTCTGCTATACACATCACTATCATCAGAGCCGCTTTCAGTATCTTTTTATTTCATCTTTCCCTCTTGACATTTTTGTGCCTCAAATAGTAAAGTGATGTGTACGGCAGTCCCGCCTGCTAAACACATCGCTATCATCATACCTACACTTTCTTTACACAAGAACGCTTCCTCCATTCTTCTATCTTGTTTACTTTGAGTAAATTGACGTGTACAGCAGTTCCGCCCGCTGTACACATCACTAGGATCAGAGCCGCATGTTAAGAACACAGGAACGCTTCCTCCCTTCTATTTTTTTTACTATCAGCAGATTGACGTGTACAGCTGTCCCACCCGCTGTAC